>NW_004444083.1:6934769-6936155 GCF_000243295.1 Trichechus manatus latirostris
TATCTATCCAAGATGCTCATCGAACCCCACATAAGGCAGATCCCAAAAGAAAGTCACCAAGACATATTATAATCAAACTTACCAAAACTAAAGATAAATAAAGAATTTTAAGAGCAGCTAGGGATAAAAGAAAAGTCATCTACAAAGGACAGACAATTAGAATAAGCTCGGACTACTCAGCAGAAACTATGCAGACTAGAAGGGAATGGGATGACATATTTAAAGCCTTGAAGGAAAATAAATGTCAGCCAAGAATTATATATCCAGCAAAACTGTCTCTCAAATATGATGGCTAAATTAGGGCATTTCAAGATAAACAGAAGTTCAGGGAATTTGCAAAAACCAAATGAAACTTACAAGAAATACTAAAGGGAGTCCTATGGTTAGATAGTCAATAACTCCAGATAATAACGCAAGACCAGAATGCAGGACAGAGCAACCATATATTGACTCAGATACAGATATTGAAAATACATTAAAGCTAAAACATTGAAAATAGGGAGACAGATATCAATATATAAAAAAAGACAACATTAAAACAAAAACAAGGGACTTAAAAAATGGAGACATTGATTTATAATATGGAGGGGAAGTTAAGGTGATATAAAGTAATAAAAGACTGGTATAAACTTGTAAAAATAGGGGTAAATATTAAGGTAACCACAAAGGTATCTAACAATACCACAAATCAAGTTTAAAAAAGTAGAAAAAACACAAACACACATCAAACACAAAATCTACAACAAAGAAACAGATGAAAAAAATACATGCAGAAAAACGACTCAGCAGAGAAAATTGAGGAGAACAAAGAAACTGTGAACAACACACAAAAAGAGATCTCAGGATGACAGCGCTAAACTCATACCTACCAATAATTACGCAAAATGTAAACTGACTTAAGGCACCAATAAAGAGACAGAGAGTGGCAGATTGGAAAAAAAGCATAATCCATCTATATGCTGCCTACAAGAGACGCACCTCAGACTTAAACACAAACAGGCTAAAACTCAAAAGATGGAAAAAAAATATATCAAGAAAACAACACTCAAAAAAGAGCAGGAGTGGCAAAATTAATCTCTGACAAAATAGATTTTAAAGTAAAATCCACCACAAAGGATAAGGAAGGGCACTATATAATGATTAAAGTTTCAAGACACCAGGAGGACATAACTATGATAAATATTTACACACCCAACAAAGGCACTCCAAAATACATAAAACAAACTCTAACAGCTCTGAAGAGAGAGATAGACAGCTCCACAACAGTAGTAGGAGACTTCAACATGCCACTTTCAGTGAAGGACAGAACATCCAGAAAGAAGCTCAACAAAGATACAGAAGAGCTAAATGCTATAATCAACCAACCTGATCTCATAGACATATACT
>NW_004444083.1:6937364-6948848 GCF_000243295.1 Trichechus manatus latirostris
CACATAAATAAAACAAAAGACAAGAACCACGTGATCTTATCAATCAATGGAGAAAAGGCTTTTGACAAACTCCAACACCCATTCATGATAAAAACTCTCAATAAAATAAGAAGAGAAGGGAAAATCCTCAATATAACTAAGGGCAACTATACAAAACCAACAGCCAATATCATCCTAAATGGAGAGACTTTGAAAGCATTCCCGTTGAGAAAAACAAACAGACAAGGATGTCCTCTATCACCACTATTATTCAACATTGTTCCAGAGGTCTAGCCAGAGCAGTTAGGCTAGAAAAACAAATAAAGGGCATCCAAATAGGTAGGGAAGAAGTCAAAATATCTCTATCTGCAGATGATATGATCTTATACACAGAAAATCCAAAAGAATCCGCAAGAAAACTACTACCACTGGAACTAATAGAAGATTTCAGCAAAGTTTCAGGATACAAGATAAACATACAAAAATCAATTGGATTCCTTTACACCAACAAAGAGAACCTTGAAGAGGAAATCACCAAATCAATACCATTTACGATAGCCACCAAGAAGATAAAATACTTAGTAATAAATCTAACAAGAGATGTAAAAGATCTTTACAGAGAAAACTACAAGACACTACTGCAAGAAACTAAAAGAGACCTGCATAAGTGGAAAAATATACCTTGCTCATGGATAGGCAGACTCAACATAGTGAAATTATCAATTCTACCCAAAGCAAACTACAGATACAATGCAATCCAGATCCAAATTCCACCAGCATTTTTTAATGAGATGGAGAACCAAATCACCAAGTTCATTGGGAAAGGGAAGAGGCCCCGAATAAATAAAGCATTACTCAAGAAGAAGAACAAAGTGGGAGGCCTTACAGGACCTGATATTAGGATCTATTATACTGCCACGGTAGTCAAGACAGCCTGGTACTGGTACAGTAACAGATACAGAGACAAATGGAAAAGAGTTGAGAATCCAGATATAAGCTCATCCACCTATGAGCAGCTAATATGTGACAAAGGCCCAAAGTCCACTAATTGGGGAAAAGACAGTCTCTTTAACAAATGGTGCTGGCATAATTGGATATGTATATGCAAAAAACTGAAACAAGACCCATATCTCACACCATGCACAAAAACTAACTCAAAATGGATCAGACTTAAATACAAAATCGAAAACGGTAAAGGTTACGGAAGAAAAAATAGGGACAACGCTAGGAGCCCTAACACATGGGATAAACACTGTACGAACCATAAGTAACAATGCACAAGCACCAGAAAAGAGAGTAGATAAATGGGAGCTCCTAAAAATCAAACACTTATGCTCATCAAGACTTCATCAAAAGACAACCTACAGACTGGGAAAAAAAAATTTGGCTACGACAAATCCGATCACTATCTAATCTCTAAAGTCTACAATATACTGCAAAACCTCAACAACAAAAAGACAAATAACCCAATTAAAAAATGGGCAAAGGATATAAACAGGCACTTCAACAAGGAAGGTATTCCGGCAGCTAACAGACACATGAAGAAATGCTCACGATCACTAGCCATTAGAGAAATGCAGATCAAAACTACAATGAGATATCATCTCACCCCAACAAGGCTAGCATTAATCCAAAAAACACAAAACAACAAATGCTGTAGAAGTTGTGGAGAGACTGGAACACTTACACGCTGTTGGTGGGAATGTAAAATGGTACAACCACTGTGGAAATAAATTTGGCACTTCCTTAAAAAGCTAGAAATAGAAGTACCATATGATCCAGCTATCCTGCTCCTTGGAATATATCTTAGAGAAACAAGAGCCGTCACACGAATAGATATATATGCACACCCATGTTCATCCCAGCTCTGTTCACAATAGCAAAATGATGGAAACAACCTAGGTGCCCATCAGTGGACAAATGGATAAACAAACTATGGTATATCCACACAATGGAATATTATGCAACGATAAAGAACACTGATGAAGCTGTGAAACATCGTATAACATGTTGGAAGCTGGAACTTATTATGTTGAGTGAATTTAGTCAGTCACAGAAGGACAAATTCTGTATATGACCACTATCTTAAGAACTCAAGAAAATGTTTAAACACAGAAGAAAACATTCTTTGATGGTTACAAGGGTGGAGAGGGAGGGTGAGGGTTATTCACTAACTAGATAGTAGATAAGTATCTTACTTGAAGGGAAGGACAGCACACACTACAGGGGAAGCCCACACAACTGGATGAAACCAAAGCTAGGAAGTTTCCTCCATACAATCAAATACTTTGAGAGACAGAGTAGCAGGGATGGGGGTTCTGGGGACCATGATTTCAGGGGACATCTATGTCAATTGGTGTAACAAAGCTTATTAGAAAATCTTCTGCATCCTACTATGGTGAGTGGCATCTGGGGTCTTAAAAGCTTGCAAGAGGCCACCTAAGATGCATCAATTGGTCCCAACCGCTTGGAGTAAAGGAGAATGAAGAACACCAAATACATAAGGAAAGTATTAGCCCAAGAGACAGAATGGGCCACATAAACCAAAGACTTCATCTGCCTGAGACCAGAAGAACTAGATGGTGCCCGGCTACCACTTATGAACGTCCTGACAGGGAACACAACAGAAGGTCACTGATGGAGCAGTAGAGCGATGGGATGCAGAACTCAAATTCTAGTAAGAAGGCCAGACTTAATGGTCTGACTAAGACTAGAGGCACCCTGGAAAGCATGGACCCTGACTCTCTATCACCCCAGAACTAAAACAATTTCTAAAGCCAACTCTTCAGACATGGATTGGACTGGACTGTGGGACATAAAGTGATAGTCATGAAGAATGTGCCTCTTAGAGACCAAAGGTGCAGCTTCTATCCAGAGGTGAGATGGGAAGGCAGAGAGAGTTAGGAGCTGGCTGAATGTTCATGGGGAATCAGGGGCAGAGGGGAGGAGTGTACTGTTGCAGAATGGGGTGAGCAGTTGGGGTCTCATAACAACGTATGTAAAAAAAAAAATTTGTATGGGAGTCTAACTTTAAATGTAAACTTCATTTAATTACAACAATTAAAAAAAAGACTAATCTTGTAGATTTCATCAATATAACTGCCACTCACCCATCTTACTACATCATAGAGATTCAATATACAACACATAGGGAGATACCCTTAGATGACAAAATGGTAGACAATCATAAAATACTGGGAATCATGACCCGGCCATGTTGACAGATATTTTAGTGGGACACAACTCCATATATAATATCTAGCTTATCTTCTAGCATTTGTGTATTGTTACTTATGATTTTTATCCTATTACTACCTTGTATTAGGGCCTCTAGCATTGATCCTATTCTATCTTCTATGAACTTAATAGTTGTTTCATTTTATATGTATCCTAGAGAAATAAGAACTGTCAGTGGAATAGACATATGCACACCCTTATACATTGCAGCATTGTTCACAATAGCAAAAAGATGGAAACAACCTAGATGCCCATCAACAGATGAATGGATAAATGAACTATGGTACATATTGTTATGCAACAATAAAGAGCAATGATGAATCTGTGAATCATCTCACAACATGGCTGAATCTGGAAGATATTATGCTGAGTGAAATAAGTCGATCACCAAAGGACAAATATTGTGGGAGACCACTAGTATAAAAACTCATGAAAAGGTTTACACACATAAAGAAACAATCTTTAATGGTTATGAGGGAGAAGAGGGGTGGGAAGAGAAAAATGCTAACTAGACAATTGATAAATGGTAACTTTGGTGAAGGGTAAGACAGTATACAATTCTGGAGAAGTTAGTACAACTTGACCAAGACAAGATCATAGAAGCTTCACAGACACACATAAATTCCAAGAGGGACTGAATTAATGGGCTGAGGACTGGGGACTATGATCTCGGGGTACATCTAGTTCTATTGGCATAATATAGTTTATAAAGTAAATATTTTACATCTCACTTTGGTGAGTAGCACCTGAGGTCTGAAAAGCTTGTGAGCGACCATCTAAGATACTCCACTGGTCTCACCCTGTCTGGAGCAAGAGAGAATGAAGAAAACATACACAAAGGAAAGATTAGTTCACAGGACTAGGACAACTACCACAGCCTTCACCGGACTGATTCAAGCAAAACTGATGGTGTCCGGCTACCACAACTGACTGCTCTGACAGGGATCACTATAGAGGGTTCCAGACAGGACTGCAGAACAATGTAGTACAAAATTTTAACTCATTAAAAAAAAAATGAGACTAAATGAACCCAACCGCCCAGGGGCAAGGACAAGAAGGCAAGAGGGGACAGGACAACTAATAACATGGAACCGGAGTTCGAGAAGCTGAGAGTGTTGACATGTTGTGGTGTTGGCAACCAATGTCAGAAAACAAAATGTACATTAATTTTAATGAGAAGCTAGTTTGCTCTGCAGACCTTCATCTACAGTATAAGTAAAAATAAAGAGGAAAAAAGAAAGTGCAAAAATTTTAATAAAAAATACAATGTCATTTACAAATTAAAAAAAAAGAACGTAGATTACTGACAGAGTTTTGCACTTCTAAAACTCAGGCATCACTCCCACAGCTATTCAAAGAAATGTATCTAGACAGGGAAATCATGTGAAATTAAATTAAATGTGTGATACATGACTACAAAATAATGTGTCTACTTACAAAATAAACACAATTTAGCTGTTGGCAAAGAATATTGAAAATACCATGGACTGCCAAAATAAAGAACAAATCTGTCATGGAAAAAGTCCAGCCAGAATGCTCCTTATACACAAGAATGGCGAGACTTTGTCTCACCTACTTTGGACATGTTATCAGGAGGGACCAGTCCCTGGAGAAAGACATCATACTCAGTAAGTAGAGGGTCAGCTAAAAAGAGCAAGACCCTCAGTGAGATAGATTGACACAGTGGCAGCAACAATTGGCTCAAGCATAACAACAATTGCGAGAATGGAATAGGACCAGGCAGTGTTTCGGCCTGTTGTACATAGTGTCGCTATGAGTCAGAACTGACTTGACAGCACCTAACAGCAGCAACAAATTTAACCTTACTTAATAAGTGTTGAAAATAATATTACTCTTAAAATAAATAGGATATGTACTAATAAATGGAAAAAAATATTTTAAGGAAACTGCACTTCATCCATTTTATAAAATGACCTAACTCAAACTTCTGACCGCATCAGCAAATCCATTAACCCAAATCTCTATTAAAAAATTTCTGGTACGCCACTTTAGTGTGTGTCTGTCCTTTACAAGGGAGATTTATGTATCCTTCCATATAGAATTCATTTGGGCCATAAAAGATTTCATAAGAGCATAATTTTCATATTTCCTGGGTTGGCACAATCTCATAGAATAGATAGTGGTCCAAGGGGGATGGTCCAAAAGCTCCAAGAATCTGCATGAGGACTTTAGGAAATGGATCTTTTTCATTTGAGATTTCCACCATTCAATGACCTTCCTACTCCCAAATTCTTGTAGGAAAAAAATCATTTCTAGAACAAAGATTGAAGCTGAATTTGATATTTTCTTTTGCTGCTTGATATTCTACAGTCAGACATACAAAATATCTTGTACATTTTCACAATTCATATGTTTTCTCCAAGTCTAACCAAGTGGCTGAGACAACTATATAGGCCTGTAGAAAATACTACCTGGCTTTGCTATGTTTGAGTTCTGACTGAAAAAGAACAGCAAAGCTTATAAATAATTGTTCCCTGAGGAGTATAGACTGCGGGTTCCAGGGGACTGAGAGAAGAGGGAGATGCTTGGAGGTATACAATGCAGTTAGCAAGGTTGTTGGTGCCCGTCAAGTGTGACAGAGGTCCCTGGTGAGAGAGTATGTTGAAACCCCACATCTAACACTTTCTTGCAGAGAGATATTTAGGCTAGCTGCCTTACTCCTTAAAAGTCATTGCGGGTACAGTCGTACACTTCTCGCCTTCCATGTGGAAGACCTGGCTTCAAATCTTGGCTGATACACCTCATGTACAACCACCACCGGTCTGTCAGTGAAGGCTTGTGAGTTGCTATGAGGCCAAAAAGGTTTCAGTGGAGCTTACAGTCTAAACATACTAGGAAGGAAGTCCTGGTTACCTACTTTCAAAAAACAGGCAATGAATATCCTATGGATCACAACAGTATGATTGGCAAAAAATTAGGGGATGGAGGAGGAACAGGCAGCTTTGCATTCCATTGTGCATAGGGTTGCCAGGAGTCAGGGGCCTAATGACAGCAGCTAACAACAAAAACAACAACCTCACTTCTCCAAGCCTCCTTGTCCTTGGCTTTATAACAGGAAGAACAGTAGCTCCCTCACAGAGTTGTTGTGAAGATGGCTTATTAAAACAGTGATGGGCATATAGTTGTCAGCTATTGCTTTAGGCAGGAGGTCAGATTAAATCAAGGTTTTCTGATAGGTAGGATCTGCATGGGATGAAAAGAAAGAAGGTTCCAGAATGGGGAGCAACACGTGAACAAAGCCAGAGTCAGCAATGAGATGAAGTGTAGAGAATAACTCTGCTGAAATTTTCAATCTTTTTACCATTGTACAAAGAAGACACAAAACTTATATAATGAATATTTTGTGTATTTAACCAGAGGAAGAATACAGATTCTGTTCCCTGGAGATTCTGATTCAGCAAGTTAAGGGAGAGAAACACAGCCAGAATGTTCCTTAGAACTGAAGATGATGAGACTTCATTTTGCTTAATGTGTGCATGTCATCAGGACAGATCAATCTCTGGAGAAGAACACTGTTTGTTCAAAAAGATGGTTGGTGATAAAAAGCAAGACCCTCTAGGATACAGACTGACACAATCACTGCAATAATGATTGTGAAGTTGGCAGAGGACTGGGTTATGCTTCATTCTGTTATACATAGAGTCACTACAAGTAGGAACCAATTCTTTGCAACTAACAACAAAATGGAGAGACCAAGGAATCTGTATACTAAGAAACACTACATGTTTTGGGGTCATGTGGATTACACTAAGCTTACTAATCATAACACTCTAGCTATCCTATGAGTCTATGAATACATATTTTAATATAATTATTGGACCCTAACTTTTTTAAGTAACTCAAAAAGAACTTCCACCTCTACCATGGAAATCTCTACTCCAGATGTTAAACAGCTATGATTTCCTTATTGCTTGTTGTTGTTGTTGTTAGATGCCATCCAGTAGGTTCATTGCGACCCTACATACCACTGAATGAAACACTGCCCAGTCCTGCGCCATCATCACAATCGTTATGCTTGAGCCCAATGTTGCAGACACTGTGTCAACCCATCTTGTTGAGGGTCTTCCTCTTTTTCCCTGACCTTTTCCTTTACAAGCATGTTGTGCTTCTCCAGGGATTGATCTCTTCTGATAACGAGTCCCAAGTACGTGAGGCAAAGTCTCACCATCCTTGCTTATAATGAGCATTCTGGCTCTACTTCTTCAAAGACAGATTTGTTCCTTTTCCTGGCATCCAGGGTATATTCAATATTGCCAACACCATAATTCAAAGGCAACAATTCTTCTTTCATCCTCCTTATTCATTATGCAGCTTTCACACGCATCTAAGGCAATTGAAAACACCATGACTTGGGTCAGGTGCATCTTAGTTTTTAATGTGACATCTTTGTTTTTTAACACTCTAAAGATATCTTTTACAGTAGATTTGCCCAAAGAAATGCAATGCATGTAAGAAATTAACATTAATGGTGTAACTTCAGGTAAATAAAAGACTATATTTAGGCACACTACCTCCAACACAAGCCAATCCACTTACATGAAATCACTTTCAAGCTTACTGTAGTATTTTGGAAGTTTCAGCATCTCCACAACTTGATCAAAAGCCTCTTTCACTGCTTTTAAACATTCACTGTTATGAGTGCCCAGAGACCTTTGAACTCCTTCAAAGTACTCTAAGAATATGGAAAAGAAATTGATGCATTTAGTATGATTTAATTGTTACCATTTATAGAAGAGAATTCTTTCAAGTTTGCAATTACCTCAGTCTTATGACAAACTTAAGAAACTTCAAAATTAAAGGATTTTGTCAGAATACCAAGAAAAGTCACTAGTAACCAGAGACTTATAAGTATTCTGTTCTAATAATGAACTAGGACAAAGTTTTACCATTTACAAGAGGTAGGGAGAGAGATGCCTCAATTTTACACCTTTCAGATTTATTGGATCAGATAAGATTCTATCAAGGCCACAAAAACCTAAACTGTTTACATTTGAAAAGTTCAAATATTAAAGGAAATTTTACAAGGAATGCATCACTTTTTGGGGGGAGGGAGGGTTGTTCTTTTTGTAAGAAAAAAATTAAGTAGAGATTTTGTATTTTATTCATTTTAATGGGAACATGTATGCAGAAGCCCTAATTGCTAATGAAGAATTTTTATCCATCTGGAGAAATCATAACACCATTAATTATAAATGTTTTATCCCAAAGTCAGGTAGCAGGAAAAAAATTGAGAGACAACTTCAAAATAGGAAAGTTCTGTTCCTCAAAAAAAGAGCTTTTACTTTATTTCTTTGGAAATAGCTAAATCATGATTTCTTTCACTATCAAATCAACAGCTAAGACTTATCACATCATTTCCACCATAAAGAAGCTGTGGCCAGTTATATAGCTGAAATATGGATACTAACTACCAGCTGTTGGTAGCATAGGAATATCTTATGGAACTCTATCCTATGGGAAGGGAGAAAGACTCAAGTTAAGTTGCATGATGGTGTGTTATTGGGCCATGCTTGATTAAGCAATAACTAACAGATACTTTTGTCATTATATGTATATATATAATACATATATGCATATATATACCATAAAAACCCAACCAGTTACAGCCAAGTCGATTCCAACTCATGGTGACTTCATATGTGTCACATTAGAACTGTGCTCCATAAGTTTCTCAATGGTGATTTTTCGGAAGTAGATCACCAGACCTGTCTTCCAAGGTGCCTCTGGGTGGACTTGAACCTCCAACATTTCAGTTATCAGTCCAGAGTGTTAACTGTTTGTGCAACCCAAGGACTCCCATTTGTAGATAGACTCACCATAAAAATTAGCTTTTGCTAGTATCGGTGCACTGCTGCCTGCTGCTGCAGCAAACAGGTCAGGGTGTTTTATTCTCGACCATACTGCAAGGGAGCCGCCATAAGAGCCACCAAATACAACCCATTTATTTTTGGTGAGCCCCATTTTCTTTGCTACTTTAGTTCGGAAGTTGACAATATCAGCCATGGCTTGCCTGCTGCTGAGGTAGCTGAGACTGGCAATACTCAGATCTCTGCAATTAAAGCAAAAAAAAAAAAAAAAAAAAAAAACACTCTGTGACAACATAGCAGAAAATGTGAAGAGTAACATCAGCCTGGCTATAAAGTAAAAATGAATATTATGAAAATGTGTTGAGTATTTATATCAGGTTCGATTTGAAATTTTAAGTACCATAGATATGATTAACAGTGACATGCAAATGCAGGAACTAGCAATAATTGCTAGCATTTTTCTCACTTTAGTTATTTCATTTCCTCTTGTCACCACCCTGAAGGAGCTTCAAATGCCTGTCTCCACCGACTTGGTGACCTTTCTCCATACACTGACCTGAAACACAGCTACAACATTATTACCCTGACTCAGAGACCAGCCCATTTTTGAAATGGCTAAATTGTGAGTGATTTAATTGTCTGCAAGGCATTAAGAAAACACGTAGTTAGTTATACCAATGTTATTTTCCATACTTTATCCTTTGCTGCTACATCTAGACAAACTATTATTTGAACCTAAGTTTCTCACTCATAAGAAAACCAAGTAAAATTTTTGTTAGTTATTTTTCATATTAAGGTTGCCTATAATCCTGGGATGTTTTTAACCCTTATTGCTAAAGTAAAAATTCTCCTCCCCCCTGCGTGATGCTATAACTAGCTGATTATGAATTTCAAAGTCGACAAAGGGCATAGAATATTCACAAAAAGAAACACAAGTAGCCAGCACATACATGAAAACATGTAGCCCTTTCTATTATCAAAGCAACAAAAACATCAGCACTTTTCCTCTCCTATCAAACTGGCAAGATTTATTTTAGTACTCAGTGTTGGCACGGATGTGATGAGGCAACCTCTCCTGTATCACTTGTGGAACTATCTGCTAGTAGAATCATTCAGAAAGCAATTTGTGCTTATATAAAAAGCACTTCAAGAGACAAAACATATACCTTGGTTAAGCGATTCTTCTACTAAGAAGCTACAGCAGAACACGCTTATTTAAACAATAAACATACCAGCCACCCTTCCAGCCAGGTGTGAACTTACTGAGTATGATTGAGCCAATGAGATGTAACTGGAAAACGATAGGGAAGATTTATTGCAATATCCGATTGTAGAATTCATCCCACTTTCTAAGAGCAAACTCTCAGATCCTTATACTTTCTCCCTAATTGCTCAAAATCCAAATTCTATTGTAGGTTCTTTCTAATACATTCTCACTGAAATGTACCACATGAAGTTAATTTGGATAGCAAACAAGTTATTTGCTATAGTTAATTGCAAAAACACAAGTTCCATACTTGAACAGCAGTTTACTTCCTTTGAAAGATTAATAAAGAAATCCTAGACTTCAAATTATTTTTAGACTATAATAGCATTATTAACACACACACACAAATCAAAGTTTCTAATGAAGAAATGTAGAATGGATAGAAATATTGGAGTGTCACAACATTACCAAAAGTTAAGTGACATGCAATTCAAAAATCACATTTCAGGAATCACTGCTGGAAAGGAACTTGTGAAACCTTCAATAATTATTAGTCTCTCATGTGAAAGGTACCAAGAATTATGACTCATATAATAAATATATCTCTTCACTGACACTGCTCACATTCTCAGGGTTATAAGAAGCAATCCTTACTTCTTATTTTAATGATAATGAAAGATTCAGATATTAAATTGGACTTTTTAGAACTTTTAGAGGCACTTTTAAAACTTCATTCTATTTACTTGACTTCATACAATGAATGGTTTATAATTTTAAGCAAGTAAGCTAAAATATATTTTTCTACTGAGAAAAAAATAGTAGATATCAAGAATATACTATTGAGGAGAGTTCCGGCAAAATCACACTCTAGGCAGAAGCACCACACCGTCCCTCCACAGCAAAGATCCGAAAAACTAAGCTGAACAGAGAATACAACAATCCTGAAACCCTAAAACATCCAATGAAGAGATAAAGAACTCAGCCAAGCACCAAATGGAGTGGGAAAACTGACAGAGAACGGAGATCAAGCAGAGATTCATGCAGAGGTCCCCTACTAGCTAACACAGTGCACATCCACCATCTTGGACTCCTATCAGAGACCAGCAAACAGGGGGTATGAGAAAGTACCCTCACAGAGCGTCCAGCAGGAGATAAAGCAAGCAGTAATTTATGGTGCGTGCTTTCCCACCCCCCACCCCTCTTCACCCCTGCTCCGCCTCCTCTGCTTCCCGC
>NW_004444083.1:6949916-6959055 GCF_000243295.1 Trichechus manatus latirostris
GGGTTGTTAACCAATGTCATAAAACAACATGTGTACTACTGTTTCATGAGAAACTATTTGTTCTGTAAGCTTTCGCCTGAAGTACAAGAAAAGAAAAAGAAAAAAATACAGTATTGAGGCAAAAATAGTTCTCATATTTTTCCTACTTACTCCTCCCGTGCTGTTTGAAATTTAATACAATATCTAGTTATCTTTAATTAGTTGTTGTAATAAAATGATTACCAGTTTCCTATGAGGACAGTAATTTTCATGGGATATAATTCCACTGGAGTAGAAAAAACAAAATAGTTATGCCTTATTTTAAAGCATGTTCAGGAAAATACAAAATTAAAACATGAAATTACAGTACATAAGGAATTTTTTTTCCAAAGGAAATTTCATATGACTCTTTTTATGAACAACGTTACTCTTAACCCTAACCTCTACCTACAGTTACCAGTTGAATTTTCTTACCAGTTGAATTTTCAAATATCCACCTCCCTGAAGTAACATATCTAGACTTAATATCGCCTAAATTAAAAAGAGAGAGAATAGCAACAGCATTGAGAACAACCACAAAAAAGAGATGTTTAAACTTACCCTGTTGGTTGACTATGTCCATAAAATCTGTGTTCCAGAAGTAAGCAGAGGGCACCTAGTCTCGCAGCATATGTAACCCAGGTATTCCTTGTTGATATCCCATATACATTGGCAGTTAATGACCCTTCAATCATCAGAAATACTGGGCCTCCAGGTTTGTAGAAGGCATCATTAACGAAATATCTCTGTGAAGGTAAAAATATTCTTGTAAGTCACTAATTCATGAGGCATTGCAATTTGTGGTTTCTGATAATTGGGTGGCAGCATATTTTGATTTGTCAGATTTGAGTTATGGTCCTGAGATCCCATCTAAATCAATAATGTTGCTCAAGTCACTGTACATGCACACTGGACAAATTTATTTTTTGCTTTTGGTGATAAAATAGACCAACACCAATCTGGCCATTTCAACCATTTTCAAGTGTACAATCCAGTGGTGTAAATGGCACTCACAGTATGTAACCTTCACTACTATTTGTTTACATTTCATGCTAATATTTTAAATTCTAATTTAGAATGTGAGATTCTTGTTTGATTTTATACTTGTAGCTATTTTCTTTTACTCTGAAAGTTTCAACTCCTAACAACGTTAACGTAATTGTTTACTTGCTTTACGCAAATAGTATATAATAACACACACTTTAGAATAACAATACCAATATTAAAAGAAAGCTTGATGTTGCCATGGTTAAGTGCCCTGCTGCTAAATGAAAGATCAGTGGTTCAAACTAACCATCTGCCCTTGGGGATTAATGGAAGCAGACTGACACATCTTTCTCCCAGGGAGTGCCTTCTTCATTCGAACCACTGACCTTTCGGTTAGAAGCCTAGCCTTAAACACTGCACCACCAGGGCTCCTTCTCATAAATATTACAGCCTACAAAACACTGAAGGGCAGTTCTACTTTGTCTTTTATGGTTGCTATGAGTTGGAATCAACAGGATGGCATACAGAAACAACAACAATATTAAGAGAGATAATATGAGTGGTTTCAGTTCTGAGTTAGAAAGGAAAGCCAAGGTAGAGAGGCGGAGAGTGCTGACACACTGTGAGAAATGAAACTAATGTCACAAAATAATTTTTGCATAAAATTTTGAATGAGAAACTAATTGGCTCTGTAAATTTTCACCTAAAACACAATTTAAAAAAAGAAGACTAATAGTATGATTATTGAAAACCTATTTCTTTACAATTGTTTGTTTGTGTATGCATCCTTAGGACTTACTCCACAAGAGATATAAAGTCAGCGGGGCAGAGCTAACATGGTGCTATAGACAGAAGCACCATATCGTCCCTTTACAGCAAAGGCCCAAAAAACAAAGTAAAACAGAGACAAACATCAATCCTGAAACCCTAAGCGTCAAATGAAGGGATAAAGAACTCAAACAAGCACCAAACTGAATAAGTATCTAAGAGAGAATGAGGAGAGCTATGGAGCAGAGGTTCCATAACTGCTAATGCAGCCTGGACTCTCCATCTTGGACCCCTCAGCCACAAAGTTTGATGGACAAGGATTACGGGAAGGTTACTTCACAGAGCTTACAACAGGAGACAGAACACCTGGTAACCAGGGATACATGCCTTCCCATATCCCACTTACTTCCCCTGCACAGCCTCTGCCAAATTCTGGTGGGCTGCAGTCCCTCAGCCAGAGAGACTCTGGATCCTTGCTGCTTGGATTCACCCTGCCCTCCCAGCTGGATTCTTCAGTGTCATTTTATTGTTGTTGTTTTTTGCCACTTTTTTCTTTCTTCTCTCTCTCTCTCCTCCTTCATTTACTTTCTAGTGCATATCTAGTGTCATGTGGCATCTCCACTCCATCTTGCTGGGCGGTACCACACTGCCTGGCTAGAAAGCCACCAGCACACAGCTTCTCTGGGTCCACACCACTTTACTGGCAGGCTCCCACAGCAGCTTTTTTTTTTTTTTTTTTTTTGCTTCTGTTTCTCTCTCTTCTTTCCCAAACCATCTTAGCTCTACATATCTCATGCTCAGCTTTCTCTCCTGCCTAACTGCACCTCAGATTGAGAGACATACCCATAAGTGGTACAAGTGCAAACTACCAGACCTTGCCCTGCACTGCCTGAGGCCCCACCTTGTTAAACAGAGAAAGGGCTGGAAATGACCCATGCCACCCCTACCCCTCCATTGGACTTATCCTGCTGAACCATAGCTGAGCAACCATTCCTGCCCACCTAGACAAGGTGTTGAAACGTACAAGGCCAAGCAATGAGCAAACAACAAAGAATGTCCAGCTCACCTGCCCAGACATAACAAGATAAAAACGGCAGGAGTAAAAAAACAATTCTACAATCAATAAACAAAGAAAATAATTCCTGAATGTCCCAAAGACAAGAGACAATATCAAAACATATTAAAAAAAAAAAAAAGATAGCTCAGAAAGTGTCCATAATAAAACAACTGATGATCTTCTTCTGGTAGAAGAAAAGACACTGAAACTACCTGATAGGGAATTCAAAACTTTAATATTCAGGGCTTTCCAAGAGTTAAAGTAAAATAGAGAAAAAATGAAAAATAGACAAAATCATAGAAAAGACAGAGAAAACAATAGAATAATTCAAGAAAATAATACAGGAACAAAATGTCAGAATAAGCAAGGAACTAGAAATCATACAAAAAAGAGCAATTAGAAATTCAAAAGGTAAATAAAAGATTTCAGAAATGGGCAGTGACATAAAAGTTTTAGGAGCAAATCTGAAAGAATGAAAGACAAGAAGAGTGAAATTGAAGACAAACACTTGGATATCACTTCATTTGAGAAAAAATCAGAGGAAAGAACAAAGAAAAAATGAGGAAACCCTGAGAACATTATGGGATACAATCAAAAGCCAAAATCTGTGTGTGGTTGGAGTTACAGAAAAGAGGGAGAAAACATAAAACACACAGAGGGTTATTGAAGATTTGGTGTCAGAAAACTTCCGTAATATCCTAAAAGATGAAAAACTGACAATCCAAAAATCTCAACAAAACTCATACAGGATAGACTCCAAAATAAAATCACCAAGGCATATCATAATGACACTCGCTAAAACCAAAGACAAAGAAAGACTCCTGAGAGCAACTTGAGAAAAATGAAAAGTCCCATACAGAAGGGAAACAATAAGACTAAGCTCTGATTACACCGTAGAAATCATGTATGCAAGAAGGCAATAGGATGAAATAAATAAAACATTGCAGGAAAAAATAAATTGCCAACCAAGAATAATGTATAGTGCAAAACTCTTGCTCAGATATGATGGCAGAATTAGGACATTTCCAGATAAACAGAACTTAAGCAAATATGTGAAAACCAAACTAAACTTACAAGAGTTACTAAAGGGAGTTCTTCAGTTAGAGAACTAACAAGATCAGACAACAGCCTGAATCTAGGATGCAAGACAGCATCAGCCAGATACCAACCTGGGTAATGAACTCTGAAGGATAAAACAAAACTGAAATATTTACGACAGGGAACCACAGTGGTTAATGTGTAAATGACAACAGCATCAGAACAATAAAAGAGGGAATAAACAGTAGGAATAAATGTAAATGGAGAGGAATTCCAGGCCATACCAAGTAATAACAGAGTGGTTCAAACTTATAAAGACGGGAGAAAATTTCAACATAACCACATAGAAAGTTAACAAACCTATCAATCAAAATAAAAAAAAAAAAATAAAGTCTCAGTAAACACAAAATCTACAAAAATGAAAGAAACAAAGAAGCAAAAAAAAAAAAAAAACAGCACATGAGCATAAGAGGAATAAAGAAAACGTCAGCACCACACAAAAAAAAAAGCACTACAAAATGACAGCAATAAGCTCATACCTATAAATAATCACACTGAATGTAAATGGACTAAATGCTCCCATAAAGAGACAGTGAGTGATAACATGGATTTAAAAAAAAAAAAGACCCATCAGTATTCTGTCTACAAAAGACACACCTTGAAAACAAAGACATAAAATTACTAACAAACACAAAGGATGGAAATAAATATATCAAGCAAACAGGTATCAAAAAAAAGCAGGAGTGGTAATATTAATCTCAGATAAAAAAGTCTTTAAAACAAAATTCCATAAAATACAAAGGACATAATACAATGATTAAAGGGACATTCCACCATGAAAACATAACCATAATAAATATCTACACACCCAATTACGGGGCTCCAAAATACATCAAACAAACTCTAAAAGCACTGAAATGAGAACTTGACAGCTCCACAATAATAGTAGCAGACTTCAACACACCACTTTTGGTAAAGGATAGAACATCTAGAAAGCAACTCAGAAAAATTCTGAAGATTTAAGGGCAAAACCAACTTGACCTCATAGACCTATATAGAACACTTGATCCACAGCTGCAAAATACACATTCTTGTCCAACCCACATGGAACGTTTTCCAGAATAGACCAAATCTTAGGCCACAAAGGAACCCTCAACAAAATCCAAAACATTGAGGTAATACAAAGTATCATCTCTGATCACAACACAATAAAAGTACAAATTAATAACAGGAAGATACTAAACCAAACCAAACCCATTGCCCTCAAGTCAATTCTGACTCATAGTGTCCCTATGCAACAGAGTAGAACTGCCCCATAGGGTTTCCAAGGAACATATGGTAGATTAAAACTGCTGATTTTTTGGTTAGCAGCTAAACTCTGAACCACTACACCACCAGGACTGCAATAACAGGAACAGCATCAAAAAACAGAAAGTAACATACAGAAACTGAATAACACCCTACTTAAAAACCACTCAGTAATGGAATAAAATAAAGACAGAATCAAAAAATTCATAGAATTATTGAGATTGAAAGTACATTATATCAAAACCTTTGGGACACAGCAAAGGCAGAGCTCAGAGGTCAATTTATAGCTATAGAGATATGAAAAAAAAATAAAAAGAAGGAACAAAATCAAACATTAGCTATACAAATGGAACAAATAGAAAGAGAACAGCAAAAGAAGCACACATCCACCAGAAGAAAGGAAATAATAAAGCTCAAAGCAGACATAAATGAAATACTGTAGAGGCAAAATAATAGGAGAATCAACAAAACCAAAATTTGGTTCTTTGGAAGAATCAAAAAAATTGACAAACCACTGGTCAAATTGCCAAAAAAAAAAAAAAAAAAGCAGAGGATGCAAATAACCCAAATAATAAATGAAATGAGAGACATTACAACACACTCTGCTGAAATAAAAAGATCATAACAGACTACTATGTAAAACTAAACTCAAACAACTTTGGAATCCTATAGGAAATGGACAAATTAGTAGAAACACACTACTTACCCAAACTAACACAAACTGAATTTAATAATCTGAAGAAGCCTAAAACAAAAGAAGAAAACAAAAAGCTAATTAAAAACAAAAAATTCCCAATTAAGAAAAGCCATGGCCCAGATGGTTTCACTGGAGAATTCTACCGAACATTTAGGAAAGAGCTTACACCATAACTACTTGAAATATTTCAGAAGATAGAAAAGGAAGAGACACTTCCGAATTCATGCTATGATGCCAGTATAACCCTGATACCAAATCCAGGCAAAGATACTACAAAAAACAAAATTACAGACCAATATCTCTCATGAATATAGATGCAAAATTTCTCAACAAAATTATAGCCAATAGAATTCAGCATCGTATCAAAAACATAATACACCAAGAACAAGTTTGATTTATAACAGGTATGCAAGGATGGTTCAACATTAGAAAATCAATTAGCATAATCCACTGCATAAACAAAATAAAAAAAAAAGAAACACATGATTATGTCAATCAACACAGAAAAGGCATTCAATAAAGTCTAACACCCATTCCTGATAAAAACTCTCCATAATATAGGTATAGCAGGCAAATTCCTCAACATAATAAAGAGCATCTATACGAAACCAAAACCAACATTATTCTTAATGGAGAGAGGCTGCAAATATTCCCCTTGTGAACAGGAATGAGATAAATTTGCCCTTTATCACAACTCCTATTTAACTTTCTACCTTAAGTCCTAACTAGAGCAATAAAGCAAGAAAAATAAATGAAAGGCATTCAAATCGATAATGAAGAAGTAAAACTGTCTGTTTCTGTGGATGATATGGTACTATACATAGAAAACCCAAAAAAAACCCTAGGAGAAAACTACTGGAACTAAAAACAAGATTCAACAGGGTAGTGGGACACAAGGTAAACATACAAAAATAAGTTGAATTCCTATACACCAGTAAAGAGATCGACGAAAAAGAAAGCAGGAAAACAATACCATTTATAATAGCCCCTAAAAAAAAAATATATGTAAGAATAAATCTAACTAGGGATGTAAAAGACCTATACAAAGAAAACTACACAGCAATACAGCAAGAAAGCAAAAGATACCTATATAAAGGAAAAACCATACCATGCTTCTGTATAGGTAGGCTCAACATTGGGAAAATGTCAATTTTACCCAAAGCAGTCTACAAATACCATGCAATCTTAATCTGAATACCGATAGCATTCTTTAAAGAGATGGAAAAACTAATCATTAACTTTATATGGAAAGGGAAAAGGCCCTGGATAAGTAAAGCACTAGTGAAGAAGAATAAAGTAGGAAGACTTGCACTACCTGACCTCAGAACCTACTATACAGCTATGGCAGTCAAAACAGCCTGGTGCTGGTGGAACAACAGAAACAATGACCATTGGAAAAGAACTGAGAACCCAGATGTAAATTCATACACCGATAGTCACCTGATCTTCGACAAGGGCCCAAAGTCCATCAAATGTGGAAAAGACAGTCTTTTCAAAAAATAGTGCTGGCAAAACTAGATGTCCATCTGAAAAAGAAAAAGAAAGAAACAGGATCCATACCTGTCATCATGCACAAAAATTAATTGAAAATGGATCAAAGACCTAAATATAAAACCAAAATCTATAAAGATCATACAAGAAAAAAAATGGTCAATGCTACAGGCCCTAATACATGACATTAACAGGATACAAACCATAACTACCAATACATACTACAGAAGATAAGCTAGATAATTGAGATCTTCTAAAAATTAAAAACTTACACTTATCAAAAGACCACCAAGAGTGAAAAGAGAACCTATAGACTGGGAAAAAAGTTTTGGCTATGACAACTCCGAGAAAGGTATATCTCTAAAATCTACCAGAAAATCTAACATCTCTAAAACAAAAAGACAAATAATCCGAATAAAAAATGAGCAAAGGATATGAACAGACACTTCACCAAATAAGACGTTCAAGGGGCTAACAGGCATATGAGGAAATGCTTACAAACACTAGCCATTAGAGAAATGCAATTCAAAACCAAAATTAGGTACCATCTCACCCCAGCATTACTGGCATAAATCAAAAAAATAAATAAATAAACAGAAAATAACAAATGTTGGAGACTCTGAGGAGAGATTGGAATTCTTCTGCACTGCTGGTGAGAATGCAAAATGGTACAACCATTTTGGAAGATGATATAACACTTCCTTAAAAAGCTAGAAATAGAAATACCATATGATCCAGCAATCTAACTCCTATGAATATATCCTAGAGAAGTAAGCGCCATCACATGAATAGACATATGTACACCCATGTTCATCGCAACACTGTTCACAATTGCAAAAAGATGGAAACAACCTAGGTAGCCATCAAGAGAAGAATGGATAAACAAATTATGGTACAAATAAACAATGGAACACTATGCATCCATAAAGAATGATGATGAATCTGTGAAACATCTCACAACATGGATGAATCAGGAAGGCATCATGCTTAGTGAAATAAATCAATCACAAAAGAACAAATATTGAATAAGGTCACTACTATAAAAACTCAGGAAAAGGGTTACACACAAAAAGAAAAAATCTTTGATGGTTACTATGGAGGGGTGGGGTAGAGAGGGAAAAACACTTAATAGATAAGTGGTAACTTTGGTGAAGGATAAGACAGTACATATGACTGGGGAAGCCAGAGCACCTTGATCAACTCAAGGTCATGGAAGCTCCATGTTGTTGTTGTTGCTAGGTTCCATCCAGACAGTTCCGACTCATACCCATCCTATGTAGAACAGAAAGAAACATTACCCAGTCTTGCTTCATCCTCACAGTCTTTGTGATGCTTTAGCCCATTGTTGCAGCCACTGTGTCAATCCATCTCATTGAGAGTCTTCCTCATTGTCAAAGACCATTTACCTTACCAAGCAACATTAGAAAATCAACCAGTGTAATCCACCATATAAATAAAAGGAAAGAAAAGAATCACATGATCATCTCAATTGACGCAGAAAAGGCATTCAACAAAGTCCAACACCCATTCCTGATAAAAACACTCAATAAAATAGGTGTAGAAGGGAAATTTCTCAACATAATAAAGAGCATCTATACAAAACCAATGTCCAACATCATTCTTAATGGAGAGAGGCTGAAAACATTCTCCTTGAAAACAGGAACAAGACAAGGATGCCCTTTAGCACCACTCCTATTTAACATTGTGCTGGAAGTTCTAGCTAGAGCAATAAGGCAAGAAAAAGAAATAAAGGGCATCCAAATTGGTAATGAAGA
>NW_004444083.1:6959556-6980606 GCF_000243295.1 Trichechus manatus latirostris
AAAGCACTACTGAAGAAGAAGAATAAAGTTGGAGGACTCACAATACCTAACCTCAGAACTTCCTATACAGCTACAGTAGTCAAAACAGCGTGGTACTGGTACAATGACAGAAACATTGACTAATGGAACAGAATTGAGAACCCAGATGTAAATCCATCCACCTACGGTCACCTGATCTTCGACAAGGGCTGAAAGTCATTCAAATGGAGAAAAGACAATCTTTTTCACAAATTGTGCTGGCAAAACTGGATATCCATCTGCAAAAAAAAATGAAACAGGACTCATACCTCACGCCATATACAAAAACTAATTCAAAATGGATCAAAAACCTAAATATAAATTCAAAAACTATAAAGCTATAGAAGAAAAAATAGGAAAAATGCTATAGGCACTAATACACAGCATTAACAGGATACAAACTATAACCATCAACTCACAAAACCCAGAAGGTAAGCTAGATAACTGCGATCTTCTAAAACTCAAACACCTATGCTCTTCAAAAGACTTCACCAAAAGAGTAAAAAGAGAACCTACAGACTAGGAAAAAATTTTTGGACAGTACAAGTCAGACAAAGTTCTAATCTCCATAACCTACAAGAAAATCCAACACCTATACAACAAAAAGACAAAGAATCCTATTAACAAATGGGCAAAGGAAATGAACAGACACTTCAACAAAGAAGACATTCAAGTGGCCAACTGACACATGAGGAAATGCTCGCGATCACTAGCCATTAGTTAAATGCAAATTAAAACCACAGAGAGATACCATCTCACCCCAGCGTTACTGGCATGAATCAAAAACACTGGAAATAATAAATGTTGGAGGGGCTGCGGGGAAATCGGAACTTTTATGCGTTGCTGGTTGCAATGCAAAATGATACAACCATTTTGGAAAATGATATGACACTTCCTTAGAAAGCTAGAAATAGACATACCATACGATCCAGCAATCCCACTTCTGGGAATATATCCTAGAAAATAAGAGTCGTCACTCAAATAGACATATGCACTCCTATGTTCACGGTAGCATTGTTCACAATAGCAAAAAGATGGAAATAACCTAGATGTCCATCAACAGGTGAATGGATAAACAAACTATGATACATGCACACAATGGGGTACTACATAACGAGAAAGAACAATGAAGAATGTGTGAACCATCTCATAACCTGGATCAAACTGGAGGACTTTATGCTGAGTGAAATAAGTCAATCACAAAAGGACAAATATTGTATGAGACCTCTATTGTAAAAACCCATGAAAAAGTTTACACACAAAAATTAACAATCTTTGTTGGTTACCAGAGATGGGAAGGGTGGGGGGTAAACACTAAATAGGCAATAGATAAGTGGTATCTTTGGAAAAGGGTGAAACAGTACACAATACTGGGGAATCCAGCACACCTTGTACAAGGAAAGGTCATGGAAGCTCCATAGACACACCCAAACTCCTTGAGGGACTTAATTTCTGGGCAGAGGGCTGTGGGGACCATGGTCTCAGGGAACATCTAGCTCAATTGGCATAACATAGTTTATAAAGAATAAATTCTGCATTCTACCTTGGTGAGTAGCTTCTGGGATCTTAAAAGCCTGTGAGCAGCCTTCTAAGATACTCCACTGGTCTCATCCCTTCGAGAGCAAGGGAGAATGAAAAGAACAGGATACAAGGAAAAGCTTAGTCCTAAGGACTAATGGACCACAGCTACCAAGGTCTCCACCAGACTGAATCCAGTACAGCTAGATGGTGCCCAGCTGCCACCACTGACTGCTCTGACCAGGATCACAACAAAGGGTTCTGGACAGAGCTGGAGAAAGATGTAGAACAAAATTCTGACACACACACAAAAGACTAGATTTACTGGCCTAAAGGAGACTGGAGAAACCCCGAGCATATGGCCCCCAGACACCCGTTTAGCTCAGTGGTGAAGTCACTTCCAAGGTTCACCATGCAGCTGGGGGTTGGACAGCCCAATAAAACAAAATGGAACTAATGAGGCACAGCAATCCAGGGACAAGGGGTAGAAGGCAGAACGGGACAGGAAAGCTGGTGATAGGGAACCCAAGGTTGAGTAATGACAGTGTTGATGTGTAGTGAGATTGTTAACAATTGTCATAGGGCAACATGTGTACTAACTGTTTAATGAGAAACTATTTTGTTCTGTAAATCTTCATCTAAAGTGAGAATAGCAGCACAATTGGAAAAGTGTAGTTGATGTCACTGAACTGTGCCTGTAGAAATTTTTGAAATGGTGTATCTTTGGTTATGTATATTTTCACCAAAAAAAAAAAAAGGTGGAGAAGGGAGAGGGTTGACATGTCATCGGGTTGTTAACCAATGTCATAAAACAATATGTGTATTACTGTTTCAAGAGAATCTATTTGTTCTGTAAACCTTCACCTGAAGTACCGTGAAAAAAAAAAAAAAAAGAGAAAGGAAAAAAAATAAAGAGCAGATTTACTGGTCTGATAGAGACTACAGAAACTCAGAGAGTATGGCCCACCGACGCCATTTACCTCGGTTTTGAAGTCACTTCTAAGATTCACCCTTCAGCCAAAGATTAGACCGACTCATAAAACTAAAAGAGTCTAAATGGACACACCACCCCAGGAACAAGGCCAATAAGGCAGCAGGGGACAGGAAAGCTGTTAACGGGGATCCCAAGTTCAAGAAGGGAAGAAAGTTGACATGTTGTGGGGGTTGCAACCAATGTCATAAAACAATATGTGTATTTATTGTTTAATGATAAATTAATTTGCTCTGTATACCTTTGTTTAAAATTACAATTTAAAAAAAGAGATATAAATTCAAAGTAGCAAGCACTCTATTCACTTAAGATAATTATCTCTAGTTAAGTCACAGACTTAGCAGACAATTATCTCCCTTCGTATACCTTTATCTTCAATTTATAAATTGTTTTATTGGAAATATTTACATGGGTCCAAAACTAAACCTGCAAAGCAATGTATATTCAAAAAAAATACTTGGGATTATTTTATTTCCTAAACTTTCTGCCTCCCTCTTATTATATGTAACAATTTTTATGAATTTTTAATCTATTCTTTCATTACTTTTTGTTTTGTATATATACGTACATGTGCATTGTTTTTCTGCCTGTTATTAATGTGCTTACCTGCTATTTTCACAGAATATCATATTTTGGAGATCATTACACAGCAGTATATTAAGATGCTGAAACATTCCTCATTCTCTTTTACAACTATATTTCATTTTTAAGTGAGCATATACCTTATTAATTAAACTAGTATTCTATTAATGAACACTGGAGTTATTTTCCATCTGTTCATATTCTAAGTGTTTCTACAACAGATTGTATGTGCATATATCTTTTCACCATTTTGCTAGTGTGTCCTTGGGACAGATTCCTGAAAGAGGATGTAATTTTACTAAATATTGCTAAATTCCTCCCCAAAAAGGTTGTACAATTTTTTCGTTTCTACCTGGTATGTATGAGAGTGTCTATTAACCAGTAGTCTAGCCAACAGAGTAGATTATCTAGCCAGAAAAATGGTACCGGCAAGCAGTCAATAACTGTAACCAAAGTTTTTCCTAAGAATTGCAGAACTGAAAGAAAAATCAACTTTATATACAAGAGATTAGAACACTTAACGAGAAAAAACAAAGAGATGAAAACTATAGTGGCCATACTCAGAATATATTAGATGGAAAAATCAACTTGTTATAGAAATAATAACAATTATTCACAGAAATGAAGCATCTAGAGGACAAGCTGGAGAAGAAATAGCAGAAATAAAGGAAAAAGTGTTTAAATTGAATTAGAGAGAAAATTAAAACTAAGTGATATAGAAAACAGACACTCAACATATGTGTTATTGGTGAGTTTAAAGAAGAAAATGAATATATAGAATAGGAAAAATGTATGATTCAGTAAAATATTACAGAATAAATAGACACTGTCTCATGAAAAACTGGTGTCAACTTGTCAACACCAACATGTGTCCCAAAACCCAAAAACCCAAATCCCTTGCTGTTGTGTTGATTCTGACCAATTCTATAGGAAATTAGAACTGCCCCATATGGTTTCTAAGGGTGGATGGCGGATTCTAACTGCCGACCTTTTGGTTAGCAGCCAAACTCTTAATCGCTTTGCCACCAGAGCTCCAGATGTGTCCCAGGAAATTTTATTTGATTCAAAGAAAAAGAAAAGATCCTTCAGATATTAAGGCAAAAAGTTCCACACAAGGAAGTATATATTTCACTGGACTCCAAATGCTACATAGCAGCATGCAATGCTAAATGAGAATTTAAGAATGCATATGGACTCAGGGAAGAAAACTGACAATCAAAAAGTACATACCTAGCCCTTCAGATATCACACAAGTGTTAAAATTCACAGAATATAATTATTATAAGAACTTTTTTAATAATCCATTGTGACAAAGGGATTGAGAGTTAAAAAATTATCTATATACAACACTAAGCCTAAAACAACCAGAGGTTATGGTTATTGAATCAAATGAAATGTTACAAAATAGGAAAATTAGAAACATATACTGATCCAAAGCTGGAAAATTCAGAACAGAATTTCAAATTCTTATGGAATCTAGAATTTCTGGATTTATGGAGGCTGGATGAACTCTTGAATTTTTTTCCATGAGATAATTCTTAAACCTCAAGTCAAAAATATCCCATGAAGTCTTCTTAAAACCAAATAATAGTTTAGCTTAACCACTTAAGTATATCTGCCTTGAGCATTATGTTCTTTCAAGATCTATGCACATGGGATGAAATTGACAGAAGAAACTCAAAAGATTAGATAGGAAGTTTAGTGGATTTAAATTAATGCAGAAGGAATAGATCAGAAAAGGAGGGTGATAGTAGTTGCACAATTCAGAGACTGGAATCAATGTCACTGAAATGCAAATGTTAAAACGGTTGAACTGGAGTATGTTTGGCTGTGTATACTCTTAACCACAACAAAATACATAAAATAAATTACTAACAAAATAGAAACACATGGCTATACTCTCTAACAAATATAGAGAAGTAAAGGAGCAAAGGTGGAAAGTTATAGTGCAAAGAGAAGGAGTTTATTTTTTATAAAATCATAAAAAGAAGTACTAGGAATAATAAAGTTTATTGTTGTTGTTAGGTGTCGTCGAGTTGGTTCTGAATCCTAGTGACCCCATGTACTAGAGAACAAAACACTACCTTGTCCTGCATCATCCTCATGATCATTATTATTCTTGATCCCATTGTTACAGCCACTGTGTCAATCCATCTCATTGAGAGTTTACCTCTTTTTCACTGACCCTCTACTAAACATGACGTCCTTCTCCAGGGACTGCTCCCTCCTGATATCATGTCCAAGATACCTGGGACAGTCTCTCCATCCTTGCTTCTAAAGTGCCTTCTGGCTCTACATCTTCCAAGACATTTGATTGTTCTTCTGGCTGTCCATGCTAGATTCAATATTCTTCACCAACACTGTATTTCAAAGGCATCAATTCTTCTTCAGTCTTCCTTGTTCATTGTCCAGTTTTCACACGCATATTAGGCAATGGAAAACACTACAGTTGTGTCAGATGCACCTTAGTCCTTAAAGTTACATCTTTGCTTTTTAATATTTTAAAGAAGTCTTTTGCAGCAGATTTGCACCATGCAATGTGTCCTTTGATTTCTTAACTGCTGCTTCCATGGGAAATGATTGTGCATCCCTGTAAAATGAAATCCTTGACGACTTCAATCTTTTTTCTGTTTATTATGATGTTGCTTATTTGCCTAGTTATTAGGATTTTTGTTTTCTTTATGTTGAGGTGTAATCCATACTAAAGGCTGTAGTCTTTGATCTTCATCAGCAAAGTGCTCCAAGTCCTCTTTGCTTTCAGTAAACAAGCTCATGCCTTCTGTAGGTTGTTAATGAGTCTTCGTCCACATAACCAGTCAAAACTGAGTTTACTGAAATATCTTATTTTGGAAACATATAAACACATTAATTATAAAACAAAATTAAATTTTACAATACCAATTTTAAAAATAATAAAATGAAACAAATAGACACAAATGGCATCTGATTACCAAATAACCACACAGAGAGGAACAATTCTGAGTGACTGAAAAGCCAGTAATTTAACCATATATCTTAAGTAGAATCAACCTATGGACAAACAGAATGCAAAGTAAATTTTAAAAAATATTTTAGTAATTATGTTGTTGGTGGCCGTGTTGGTATTATTATTCTGAGATTGCTGCTATGTAATATGATGTAAAGGAAACAAGTGATTGTGTAGTTTTCTAAACGTATTATCCTTGATGTCCTTTTAAAATCTGGTAAATAAAGAAAATGAATCAAACATTTATACTGTCTTCCCAATACAAATTGTGTTACTGTGTAACTAAATAACAGCTGATGAGAATTACTTTTATACATATACTCCAGCTAATAAATAATGAAAAAAATTATTATAATTTTGCAAGCCTCAATATGAATTAATAGATCTAAGCAGTGAGAATCAACAATTTCTACCATAATAAGAATAATAAAAAACATTTCAGAGGGGCGGGGTCAAGATTGCGGAGTAGTCAGATGGCTTCCTGTATCCCTCTTACAACAAAGACCTGGAAAACCAAGTGATTTGATTGTATATGAATGTCTAATAGCCCTAAAGAAGGCTATGTTGAGGAATGGGACTGAGTGGCAGAGGGAGAGGGAGACGTTTCTGTAGACGCAAGAAGTGCAGACCAGGCTTGCCTCCAGCAGCAGCTCTTCAGCCCCATCTGGGTCAGAGGTGTGCAGAGAAGCAGGCATAAAGCTCCGCGCGTGTACTCAGGAGGCAGTTTCCCCATCAAGAGAGATCTGGCAGCAGAAATTCTGCTTGGACACTCCAAACCAGTGAAAAGCAGCTCCCACGTGGCTAAAGGTAAGTACCCGCGTGTTACCTTTCACGGGGATTTAAAAAAAAAATCCATTTGGGAAAAACTTCTCTCCCTTCTACCTCCTTCCTTCCCCTCTCTGCACCCATTTGGCCTCCTAAGTCTGAGAACCCTGGGCCTGAAATAGATCCCAAAAGTCACCCTGACCCATTCTCGGGTCATTGGAGAGGGAACAAATAAGCTACTGGCTCCGCTGAGCCAGGAACTCAGGGTCAGCACAGCTCTTTTGCTAGGCACAGACATAAGGGGTCTGCAGACCTTGAGTGCCTTATGCCTCTGTATAGCATAAGCCCTCACTACCACAGTACAACAGGGTAAACATCTGAAGTTTAACCTCAACTGTTTCAGCTGTGAAGTGGCAGATTTGTGACCCTCGACACAGCCCTGCCTTTTGAGCAGGCATATTTACCGATCTGCACCAGGGACTTGAGGACTGGTGGCTCCACCTATGCCACCTAGTCACCTGATACAGGGGTCCAAGGATAAGTGGTGCCCTCGAGTCTTTACAGCCAACAGAGTGGGGTCCTCATAATCTGGCTGCAAAACTCACCTACCTATTTGCCCTAGGGAATAGGGACACACATCTCTTTCAGACTCTCAGGGGCAGATGTCAGCCCCCTGACTGGCTCAGCATGTGACCCTGCACTACAGCCGGATACCTGTGCCTACACCAATCACCCATGCCTCTCTAAGACTGTAGGTGAGAGCCTGCACCACCCAATTGGTGACCGACTGCCTGGACACCAGAGCTGAACCCATTTAGGAAAATTTAACAGACTTCTGTGTGCACATACTTAGTTACAGAACTAACTACCTGGTGACAGGACAATAGAGCTTCAAAAAAGCCAGTAATCAAACCAGCAACCTATTAGGGCATATCAAAACAAAACAAAACAAGAAGCTAGGACACACTAAACAAATATAAAATAAAATTATTAATGGCTCAGAGACAACAGTCAATATCAAATTACATAAAGAGGCAGTCCATGATGGCTTCAGGAAGCTCCCAAAATAAAGAATCAATAAATTCTCTGGAGGAAGAGAATTTCTTGGAATTACCAGAGGCAGAATACAAAATATTAATATACAGAAGTCTTCTAGAAATTAGAAAGGAAATTCTACAAAATACAGAAAATGTCAAAGAACACACAGACAAAGTAGTAGCGGAACTTAAAAAAGTTATTCAAGAACATAATGACAAATTTAATAGGCTGCAAGAATCCGTAGAGAAATAGCAATCAGAAATCCAGAAGATTAACAATAAAATTTCAGAATTAGACAACTCAATAGAAAGTCATAGGAGCAGAACTGAGGCAGTAGAAGTTAGAAGTAGTGACATTAAACATAAAGCATTTGATGTCTACTTATGTGAGGAAAAATCAGATAAAATAATTAAAAAGAATGAAGAAACCCTAAGAGTTATGTGGGACTCTATCAAGAGAAATAACCTATGAGCGATTGGAGTACCAGAACAGGGGGGATAACAGAAAATACAGAGGAAATTATTGAAGATTTCTTGACAGAAAACTTCCCAGATACCATGAAAGATGAGAAGACATCCATCCAAGATGCTTATCGAACCCCGCATAAGGTATATCCCAAAGGAAAATCACCTACACATATTATAATCAAACTTACCAAAACCAAATAAAAATAAAGAATTTTAAGAGTGGATAGGGGTAAAACAAAAGTCATCTACAAAGGACGGTCAATTAGAATAAGCTCGGACTACTCAGCAGAAACTATGCAGGATAGAAGGCAATGGGATGACATATATAAAGCCTTGAAGGAAAACAACTACCAGCCTAGAATTTCCAGAAAAACTGTTTCTCAAATATGATGATGAAATTAGGGCATTTGCAGGTAAACCGAAGTTTAGGGAAGTTGCAAAAACCAAACCAAAATTACAAGAAATACTAAAGGGAGTCCTATGGTCAGAATATCAATAACATCAGATAAAAAGCAAGCCTAAAACGCAGGACAGAGTAACCAGATATTCACTCAGATAGGGAAGTTGAAATACATCAAAGCTAAAACACTAAAAATAGGGAAACAGAGATATCAATATATAAAAAAGGACAACATTAAAACAAAAAAGAGAGACTTTAAAAAATGCAGACATAGAGTTTTCATTTGGAGATGAACAAGGTGATATAAACAAATAAAAGACTGGTATAAACTTAGAAAACTAGGGGTAAATATTAAGGTAACCACAAAAGAATCTAATAATCCTACAAATCAAATTAAAAGATTAGAAAAATATAAAGACTAAGCAAACACAAAATCAACAACAATGAAAAAGATGAAAAAAATACATAAAGAAAAACGACTCAGCACAGAAAATTAAGGTGAACAAAGAAACTGTGAACAACACACAAAAAGAGACATCAGGATGACAGCACTAAACTCATACCTATCAATAATTACACTGAATGTAAAAGGACTTAATGCACCAATACAGAGGCAGAGAGTGGCAGATTGGATAAAAAAGCATGATCCATCTATATGGATCTACAAGAGATGCACCTTAGACTTAAAACACAAACAGGGTAAAACTCAAAAGATAGAAAAAAATATACGAAGTAAACAGCACTCAAAAAGGGCAGGAGTGGCAATATTAATCTCTGACAAAATAGACTTTAAAGTAAAATCCACCACAAAGGATAATTAAAGGAATATATAATGATTAAATGGTCAATATATCAGGAGGATGTAACTATAATAAATATTTACGCACTCAATGACAGCACCGCAAAATACGTAAAACAAACACTAACAGCACTGAAAAGGGAGATAGACAGCTCCACAATAGTAGCAGGAAACTTCAACACAGCACTTTCTGTGAAGGACAACATCCAGAAGGAAACTCAACAAAGACACGGAAGAGCTAAATGCTATTATTAACCAACTTGATCTCATAGACGTATACAGTTCACTGCACCCAACATCAGCCAAGTATACTTTCTTTTCCAATGCACGTGGAACATTCTCTAGAATAGACCACACATTATGCCATAAAGCAAGCCTTAACAAAACCCAAAACAATGAAATATTACACAGCATCTTTTCTGACCATAAAGCCATAAAAGTGGAAATCAACAACACAAAAGGCGAGGAAAAAAATCAAACACATGGAAACTGAACAACAACTTGCTCAAAAACTACTGCGTTATAGAATAAATTAAGGATGAAATAAAGAAACTCACAGGATCAAATGAGATTGAAAACACATCCTAAGAGAACCTTTGGGATACAGCAGAAGCAGTGCTCAGAGGTCTGTTTATAGCAATAAATGCACACATCCGAAAAGAAAAAAAGGGCAAAAATCAAAACATTAACCCTACAACTGGAACAAGTAGAAAGAGAGCAGCAAAAGAAGCCCACAGGCTCCAGAAGAAAGGAAATAATAAGAATTAGAGCAGAATTAAATGAAATAGAGAATAGAAAAACAATTGAAAGAGTTAACAAAACCAAAAGGTGGTTCTTTGAAAAGATCAACAAAATTGATAAACCATTGGCCAAACTGACAAAAGAAAAACAGGAGAGGAAGCTGATAACCCGTATAAGAAATGAGATGGGTGATATCACAAGAGACCAAACTGAAATTAAAAGACTCATAACAGATCACTATGAAAAATTGTACTCTAACAAATTTGAAAACCTAGAGGAAAAGGACAAATGTCTAAAAACTCACTACCTACCTAAATTAACACAAACAGAGGTAGAGCAGATAATAAACCCATAATAAAAGAAGAGATTGTAAAGGTTATTAAAAAAACTACCCCCCCCCCCAAAAAAAAGCTCTGGCCTGGATGGCTTCACTGGAGAATTCTACCAAACTTTCCAAGAAGAGATAACACTCCCAAACTCATTCTATGAAGTCAGCATAACCGTGATACCAAAACCAGGTAAAGAAACCACAAAAAAAGAAAATTCCAGACCAATACCCCTCATGAACAATGATGCAAAAATTTTCAACAAAATTCTAACCAAGAGAATTCAGCAACATATCAAAAAATAATTCTCCATGATCAAGTTGGATTTATACCAGGTATGCATCATCAAATCCCTACTGTTTACAATAGCCCCCAAAAAGATAAAATACTTAGGAATAAATCTAACCAGAGATGTAAAAGATCTTTACAGAGAAAACTAAGAGACATTACTACAAGAAACTAAAAGAGATGTGCATAAGTGGAAAAATACACCTTGCTCATGGATACGTAGACTCAACATAGTGAAAATGTCAATTCTACTCAAAGCCATCTACAGATACAATGCAATCCCAATCCAATTTCCATGGCATTTTTTAATAAGATGAAGAAACAAATCACCAACTTCATATGGAAAGGGAAGAGGCCCCGAATAAATAAAGCGTTAGGAAGGAGAAAAAATTAGGAGGCCTTACACTACCTGATTTTAGAAACTATTATGCCGCCACAATAGTCAAACAGCCTGCTACTGGTACAACAACAGATACATAGACCAATGGAAAAGAGCTGAGAATCCAGATATAAGCTCATCCACCTATGAGCAGCTAATATTTGACAAAGGCCCAAATTCCATTAATTGGGGAAAAGACAGTGTCTTTAACAAATGGTGCTAGCATAACTGGATACCCATCTGCAAAAAAATGAATCAAGACCCATACCTCACACCATGCACAAAAGCTAACTCAAAATGGATCAAAGACTTACATATAAAATTGAAAACGATAAAGATAATGGAAGAAAAAATAAGGACAATGCTAACAGCCCTAATACAAGGCATAAACACAATATGAATATAAGTACCAATGCACAAGCAACATAAGAGAGACTAGATAAATGGGATCTCCTAAAAATTAAACACTTATGCTCATTGAAAGACTTCACCAAAAGAGTAAAAAGACCTACAGACTGGGAAAAAAAAATTTAGCATGACAAATCTGACCAGCGTCTAATCTCTAAAATCTCAAGATACTGCAAAACCTCAACAACAAAAGGCAAATAATCCAATTTAAAAATGGGCGAAGAATATGAACAGGCACTTCACCAAAGAAGATATTCAGACCACTAACAGACACATGAAGAAATGCTCACGATCATTAGCCATTAGAGAAATGCAGATCAAAACTACAGTGAGATATCATCTCACCTCAACAAGGCTAGCCTTAATCCAAAAAACACAAAGTAATAAATGCTGGAGAAGCGGTGGAGAGACTGGAACACTTATAGACTGTTGGTGGGATTGTAAAATGGTACAACCAGTTTGGAAATCGATTTGGCGCTTCCTTTTAAAAAAGCTAGAATTAGAAGTACCATAGGATCCAGCTATCCTGCTCCTTAGAATATATCCTAGAGAAATAAGAGCTATCACACAAATAGATATATGCACACCCATGCCCATTGCAGTACTGTTCGCAATAGAAAAAAATGGAAACAACCTAGGTGCCCATCAATGGATGAATGGATATACAAATTATGGTATATCCACACAATGGAATACTACACAACAATAAAGAACAACGATGAAGCCGTGAAACATTGTATAACATGGTGGAAGCTAGAACTTATTATGCTGAGTAAATTTAGTCAGTCACAGAAGGACAAATATTGTATAAGACCACTATTATAAGAACTCAAGAAAAGGTTTAAACACAGAAGAAAACATTCTTTGATGGTTACGAGGGTGGGGAAGGAGGGTAAGGGTTATTTACTAAGTAGATAGTAGGTAGGAATCATATTAGGTGAAGGGAAGGACAGCACACACTACAGGAGAAGTCAGCACAACTGGAATAAACCAAAGCTAAGAAGTTTCCTGAATACTATCAAATACTTTGAGAGAGAGTACCAGGGGTAGGGGTTTGGGGACCATGCTTTCAGGGGACCTCTAGGTCAATTGGCATAACAAAGCTTATTAAGAAAATGTTCTGCATCCTACTTTGGTGATTGGCGTCTGGGGTCTTAAAAGCTTGCAAGCGGCCATCTAAAATGCAGCAATTGGTCCCAACCACCTGTAGTAAAGGAGAATGAAGAACATCAAAGACACAAGGAAAGTATTGGCCAAAGAGACAGAATGGGTCACATAAACCAGAGACTTCATTAGCCGGAGACCAGAAGAACTAGATGGTGCCGGCTACTACCAATGACAAGCTTGACAGGGAACACAACAGAGAGACCCTGATGGAGAAGCAGAAAGACAGAGTACAGAACTCAAATTCTAATAACAAGACCAGACTTCGTGGTCTGACTGAGACTGGAGTTACCCCGGAAAGCAAGGCCCCTGGATTCTCTATCAGCCCAGAACTACAACAGTTTTGGAAGCCAACTCTTCAGACAGGGATTGGACTGGACTGTGGGAGATAAAGTGATATTCCTAAAGAGGGTGCCTCTTAGTCAAGTAGATACAATAGACCAAAGGGGCAACTTCTGTCCAGAGGTGAGATGGGAAGGCAGAGAGGGTTAGGAGCTGGTTGAATAGACATGGGGACACCGAGGCGGAAAGGAGGTGTGTGCTGTCGCAAAATGGGGTGAGCAATTAGGGTCACATAGCAATATATGTATAAAATTTTGTATGGGAGACTAACTTGAAATGTAAACTTCATTTATAGTACAACAATAAAAAAAATTTCAGGCATTTCATACTTCTACATGAAAGAAATTACCATTATGAAATAGACCTACTCCCCTGCTTCTACAAGAAAAAAATCAAGAAAAAAACTGCATTTGATCAAGCATAAATCTTACAGTTCCAGCAATGAATTTATAGAAAATGTATGCAACCTCAAAAGCAAACAAACAAAAATAACTGAAAATATCCCTTCAAAATTAAATGCTTCAGCAAAGAATCACATGTAAGCTCAGTGAAATATCCTGAAACCAAAAAAACAAAGTGGTTATCATCAAGTCTATTCTGACTCATGGTGAGCCTGTCAGTGTCAGAATAGAAATGTGCTCCATAGGGTTTTCAAGGCTGTGACCTTTCAGAAGCAGATCACCAGCTATTTCTTCTGAGGTGCCTCTAGCTGAGTTCAAACCACCAAGTTTCATGTTAGTAGTTCAAGACTTAACCATTTGCACCAATCAGGGATTGAAAACTTTCCAAATCTGTTCTATAATTCCCGACTTCTATAGCACCCTCCTCAAGACCTGAAGTTCACACAATCCCCCACCTGTCATCACCTGCTCTTGTCATTATTATTTACCTGTCGCCATAAACGTGAATGATTTTTGCTAAAATGGTCCAACTTTTGCCAGAACCAGCCCTCAGCAGGTAGTCTCTCTTTGCTCGATGAGGCACCACGAGTCCGTCTCCAGAGAAAACTCTGAGCACAGGAACAGAAGAGCAGCAGCAGCAACCACCCAAGAGCTTGGGCCATGGTGGTTTTGTGGGAAATACTTTCCACAGTTTGGGCTATTTCTACAGAAGTCGTCCCTAACCTGTTGCAACACTGACAGGCATCAGTAGTGGATCTTGACCCCTGGGGCGACATGATGTTATCTCTACCAAGAAATGTAGGTATCACCATCTCCCCCACCTCCTGGGACTATGGAGACATTCAAGTAGAATAGATCAAATGAGTCAGGGAAAAGATGCTTGCAAGTGGCTTTCCACCACGCCTGTTTGGGTGGAGACCCTGACCTAGTGGTCCCCAGGACTGTAGGAACCACCAAAGGCACAAGCCCGGGGTAAAAGTGGGAGATGTTGGAAAACTCATCCTCTATTGAATGATTTCCTTGCCTTTGCTTCCTTGTCACTGGTGGGGTCTTCTGCTAGGACTCTAAGACTGCACATACAGAATGACAAGACAAAATGAAAGTCCAGATTCCAGTTGGTGTGACATCTCTGTGCAGAAACCCAAGCAGTTTCACATTCCTGGTCCCTCTACTTCTCTCATTGTAGAACTGGTGCTGATATTGCTTTCTCATCCTAATCTTCATCACCACCATCATCACCCCTTTGTCAATATCACCACTGCCATAAACATGTTCTGAGATGCCCAAACCCTACTGACCTCCTGCAGAGATAAGGAGTTACCATGGCTTTTGTGCCTTGGAATGTCTTGTAGTAGAGTTAAGAATGCAACATAGGCACAGGAAAGAGAGAGAAAGGCATAGGAGGAATGGTCTGGGAGGGCATTAACTCCACAAGAGTCTATGTCAGTATGTAATCAGATGGTTTTAAATGTTGTAAGGATTTACATAAAGGTGGGAAGTTGGATTGGTGTCTTGAGTTCTCAGTGGCATTTTTACATGCCTAGAGCCCAAAGAATAATTAACATCACTGGCTTGGATGTCAGACTGCCTGAGTTTGAAGCTCTAACTCATGGTGACCTTATGTGTAACAAAACAGAAGCTTCCCTGGTCCTGCAACATTCTCATAATTTTTGGTACCTTTGAGTCCATTGTTGCAAGCACGGGTCATGGCATCTCATGGAGGGTTTCATTTATTTTCGCTGACCCTCTACACTATCAAACACAACATCCTTTTCTAGCAATTGGTGTTTCCTGATGACATGTACAAAGTAAGCATGACAAAATTTCCTCATCCTCCGTAGGTTCTAAGAAGCATTCTATCTATGTCTAATATTCTGTGTGTTTGCTATTATTTTAATTGTATGGAAGAGTATTGCTTATAATACAAGTTTCTGACCTGCTTTTTTGCCACTTAATCTTGATATCCTAAAAATACAATTGAACATAAAGATCTCCCTGCAGCTGTTTTTATTAGGTGCTGTCAAGTCGGTTCTGATTGATAGAGCCCTATGCATAACAGAAGGAAACACTGCTCAATTCTGTGCCATCCTCATAGTCTTTGCTATGTTTGAGCCCATTGTTGCAACCACTGTATCAGTCTATCTCATTGAGGGTCTTTCTCTTTTTTGCTGACCCGTTTATCCTACGAAGCATGACATCCTCCACCAGGAACTGGTCCGTCCTGGCAACATATCCGAAGTACATGAGATGAAGTATCACCAGCCTTGCTTCCAAGTAACACTCATAATATTTATTCCAAGACATACTGGTTAGCTCTTCTGGAAATCCATGGTATATTCTATATTCTTGGCTAAAACCATAACTCAAAGGCTTCAATTCCTCTTTAGTTTTCTTTATTCATTGTCCAGTTTTTGAAAGTATATGAGGCGACTGAAAATATCATGGCTCGGGTCAGGTGTATCTGAGTCCTCAAACTGACAGCTTTGCTCTTCAACACTTTAAAGAGTTCTTTAGCAGAAGATTTGCCCAATGCAATACCTACTTGGATTTATTGATTGTTGTTTCCATGTGTGTTGACTGAGGATTCTGCAGACATATATAAATTAAGAGAATCAATTAATTCCTTCTCCCTAAGGAACCCTGAATTTTCTATTATTTGATTTGTATTATTGAGAAGTAAATGCTTTGGAGCTTTCTGGACCTGTTTCCACATAGACTCATAGCCTCACTGAAGCTGGAAGTAAGCATTTGAGAACCTGTCCCAAGAAACAGGTGATACCAGCAACAGATGAGGAAAATTTTACACATGGTATGTAGGAGACCAATGGCATAAATGATATATAATGTTGCTATTGTGTGATAATTCTCTGGTGCTAGTATTTTCCTCAGTATATAAAAGATTACTTTTAGAATTAATGTGACCTTATTCCTGTTGACAGTATGTTTGTATGTTTGTTTTCACTTTCAGTTGTGGGGAGTATTGTCTTCATATGAACATTGGAAAGTAGTAGCTGAGATTTTGTGTAAACCTTTACACAAAAGAACTACTATTTCCTCAATAGAGAAAGAAGCAAGCTACAAATAAGCAAGAGGGAAAGTAGAGGATGTGATGTGTGGAGCTAAGTGTGTGAGAGAAATAGGAGAAAGAAGAGAGAAACAAGAGTGGAAAAAAACAGCACAACAAAAGGAAAAAAAGAAAAAAATAATTGAAGTGGAAAAGAAAGAAAAGTAAATAAAATGGTGGCGAGGTGAGACTGCGTCAGTGGTGGTGGGGTAGACCTGGTTTGGCCATGTGCCGGTGGCTCTCTAGCTGAGTGGTGTGGCTTGGCCTGTCAAGAAGGGGCTTGAGTGGTGCACAGGGCTAGGTGGATGGGAGAAAGGAAAAGAACGAAGGGAAAGTAAGAAAAGAAAAATGAAAAACAACATCAACCAAAAAATACGGTGCTGACATAGTTAACCTTTGGGGTGGGGAGAAATGGGGTGGTGGCAAGATGGTGTTTCTCTCATCAGATGGCTAAGCGCCTTCCCTCAGGAAGGGTCAGAGGCAGTGCAGGGCCTCGGTGGGAGGTAGAAGTAAAAGGGAGAAGGGAAAAGATAAATAAAAAACATACTACTGAGTGAGGTTGCTGAACTTTGGGGGAAGCGCAGACATCGGGAAGCTGTGTGCTAGTGACTCTGTAGCAAAGGAGAGCATAAACGCCCTTCAGGAATACAAGGCGATGTATGGAGATAGGTGTGTGGGAGAAAGGATAGGAAGGAACAAAGAGGGAAGGAAGGAACAAAGAGGGAAGGAAGAAACAACAACAACAACAATATGATCGTGAAAGAGCCAGCCAGTGACAGTGGCACAGACTTGGTGAGACCAAGTGCCAGTGGCTCTCTATTCAAGAAGCACAACACAGACATTTGAGAAGGGGCAAGGGTGGCATACAGGGCTCGGTGGGTGGGAGAAAGGAAAAGAACGACAGGAGAGAGAAGAAAGAGAAAAAAAAAGATCAAAGCAAACAAACTAAAAAAAATATCAGACTGACGGTGACAGCTCATGGGGGCCGTGCAGACCCAGGGAGTCTGTGAACCAGTGACTGTCTAGCTTAGTGATGTGTCATGGCCTTTCAAGAAGGGAGAGGGATAGCACATGTCTAGGTGGGCAGGAGACAGGAAAAGAAGGGAGGGAGAGAGAGAGAAGAAACAAACAAACAAAAATATGTGGTGCTGAGGGAGCTGGCTGGTGGGTGTGGCACTGGACTGAGGAGGCCCTGGGTTGGTGGTTCTCTAGCCATGCAGTGCACTAAAGCCCATCAAGAGGAGATGGGAAAGGCATACAGGGTTTGGTGGGCAAGAGACATAAAAAGAAGGTAGGGATAGAAAGAGAAGAAATTAAAAAAAAAACAAAATAATAATAATAATTGGCACTGAAGGATCTAGATGGTGGGGGCAGTGCTGACCTTGGCAGGTTCTGTGCCAGTGACTTTCTAGCCAAGTGGTGCAACATAGCCCTTCAAGAAGAGGCGGGGACAGTGCACAGGGCTAGATAGGTAGGAGAAAGGAAAGATATGAAGGGAGAGAGAGAGACAAGAAACAAACAAACAAACAAACAAAAAAACTCCCAAAAAAAAACAGTAACAAAAAAAATAAAATAAAATGGTGCTTGGGGAAATGATTGTCAGGGGCAGGGTGGACCCAGGTACAGTGAGCTAGTATCTCTCCAGCTGAGCCACTGTGGCCCATTGGCAAGCAGCGGAAACTTTGTACAGGCAGAAGGGTGGGGGGTGGGAAAGTGTGTATCCCTAGTCACCAGCGGTTTTCTCCTATTGAGAGTTGTATAAAGTTGCCTTCCTATATTCCCTGCCCACTGTCCTTGGTGGCTGAGGTCCAAGTGGCAAATCTGTGCCGTGTTAGCTGGTAGGGGAGCTCCACTGCATAGCTCTCATAGTTCCCTGTTCTCTTTCAGTTTTTTACTCCATTCAGTGATTTACTGATTTTTTTTATCACTTCATTTGTTACTTAGGGTTCCAGTATTGCTGCTTATATCTATTTTACTTAGTTTTTAAGTCTTACTGCAGAAAGATGTCATGGTGCTTCTAGCAAGCACTACGTTGGCTCCACATTGGGAATATATGTAGTTTGAACTTTGGTGCTAAATGAGGATTAAATTCCTTATTTCAAGTTAAAAAAAAAAAAAAAAAAAGCCATTCACACTCATAAGAAAAACAGACAGACACTTGATAGAAGAGAACTTTCCGGCAGTTCCCAAAAAATAAAAAAATTAACAAGCATTAACTTTATATGGGAAGAAAGAGGTCACAAACAAACAAACAAAAAAATAAGCAAAAGATCATTAAAAAGACAGGAAAGAAATAAAAGAGCAAAATGGATGTCAGAAGAATGTCTGAAATTTCCTTTTGAACATAGAGCAGTTAAGCAAATTGAAGAAACAAAATTAAAGAGTGGAACAGGGTACCTGTTGTGAAAATGGCGCTCTAGGCAGAAGCACCACACTGTCCCTCTACAGCAAAGATCAAAAAAACTAAGCTGAACAGAGAAAACAACAATCCTGAAACCCTAAAACATCAAATGAAGAGATAAAGAACTCAGCCAAGCACCAAATGGAGGAAGAAAACTGACAGAGAACGGAGAGCGAGGAGAGATTCTTGCAAAGGTCCCCTATCAGCTAATGCAGTGCAGATCCACCACCTTGGACTCCTACTGGAGACCAGCAAATGAAGTACAAGAAAGCAGCTTCAAGGAGCTTCCAGTGGGAGACAAAACAACTTGTAATTTGTGATATATGCTTTCCCACCCCCCACACTTCTTCACCCACACTCGGCCTCCTCTGCTTCCTGCGGCCACAATCTCTTGGCTGGGAAGCACCAGCTGCTTGGATTCCACCCACCAGAACAGGTCGGCTCTCTGAGTGCCATTTGTTGGCTGCTGGTGTTGCTTTTTTCCACTTCTTTTGCTTTCTTCCTTACCTCTCACCACCTTCTCCTCCTTTCACTCAAATACCTGGCTCCGTGCGCCATCTTTGCTTCTTCCTGAGGGGCTGCGGAGGTCCAGTGGTAATTTGTGATATACACTTTCCCACCCCCTACCCTTCTTCACCCACACTTAGCCTCCTCTGCTTCCCGCTGACACAGTCTTTTCTCTGGGAAGCACCAGTTGCTTCGATTCCACCAGCCCGCACTAGCTGGCTCTCTGAGTGCCATTTGTTCACCGCTGGTATTGCTTTTTTTCCATGTCTTTTGATTTCTTCCTTACCTCTTACCACCTCGCCTTCCTTTCACTCAAATACCAGGCTCCGTGCGCCATTTTTGCTTCTTCCTGAGGGGCTGCGGAGCTCTGTTCCAGTGTGACACTGCTTCCCAGTCTGGGCTGCCCCACTGGTGGGATCCTGGGGCTTTTGTTTGTTTGTTAATTTTGAATTGTTTGTTTGTTTTCTTTTCTTTTTCTTGAGTTGGGAGCCGGTTCTGGCCAGGCTGTGCTGTGTGGCTTGGAACCTGCCCCCTTGGCTTGCACAGAAGTGCAGAGGGATCCCTGAGGACATTTCCTTTTTAGTTGTTGCTTTTTTTTCTTTGTTTTTTTGGAGGCTTTTCTTGGTCTTTTTTATTTTAATTTGTTTTGTTTTGTTTTCCCACTTTTTCCCTTTTTGTCTGTCTTCATTACTCAGTTTCCCGTCTCTCTGTGTCTTCCTTCTCTTTCTGTTCCCTGGATACCTGGCGTTCTATACCTCTATGCCTTCTAGCCAGGCTGTACCGCAACACCTGAGAACAACACCCCAGACCTTATAACTGCACTGGAGGGATCCCTGGGAACTTTCCTGTTCTTTTCCGTTTCCAGTTTTTATTTATTCAATCTTTTCTTTTTTTTTTCCTGTTCACCTTTTTATTTTGATCCGTTTCATAGTCTCTCATCTATCCACTCCAACAGCAAGCTCCCCTAGCATTCTTTTTTGTTTGTATGTTTTTGGCTCCTTTTCCTTTCTAGTTGATCCCACATCTATCTTAGCTCCACGCACAACAATCTCTCTGCTACACCCTGCCTACCTGCACCCTGTGCTTAACATCACACCACCAAGCAGCACAGCCATGGCCTACTGGAACCCGCCCTACACTGATTACTGACCCGCCCTGGTGGCTGTAGTAAGTGCTAAAAACAACCCGTCCCAGTAACTCGTCTTCAGCTAGATCTGCCCTGCTGTACCATATCTGAGTGACTGACCCGACCAATTGGAGAAGGAGGCGAAAAGTATTGTGCCCAGAGATGAGCAAACAACAAAGAATATGCAGCTCGCCTGCTCAGACATAGCCAAATTAAAAAAAAAAAAAGGATGAAACAAACAAATCTACAATTAATAAACGAGAAAAATAACTAATGAATGCCCCGAAGACAGCAGACAATATCAAAACATTTACAAAAACAGGACAGGATGGTTCCAGT
>NW_004444083.1:6986644-7001832 GCF_000243295.1 Trichechus manatus latirostris
AAAAATATGTGTACTTCTGTTTCATGAGAAACTATTTGTTCTGTAAGCTTTCACCTGAAGTACAGTAAGAAAAAAAAAGAAAAAAAAAAAAAAAAAGAGTGGAACAGAATATTTCAAAGGGCTGCTCAAGAAGATAAAGTATAATAATGAAATGTGCAAACACCTGGAGTTAGAAAAACAGAAGGGAAGAACATGTTCTGCATTTCTCAAGCTGAAAGAACTGAAGAAAAAATGTAAGTCTCGCATTGCAATTTTGAAGGAGTCTATGGACAAATTTTTGAACTATTCAGGAAGCAGCAAAAGAAGATGGACAGAATACACAGAGTCGTTATACCAAAAAGAAAATAGAAATTCTCACAAATGGACCGATAAACAACATCAAGATAAACAGAGAAAAGAATGAAATTGTCAAGGATTTCATTTTGCTTGGATATACAATTAACATCCATGGAAGTAGCAGCCAAGAAATCAAACGACATATTGCATTGGGTGCATTTCCTGCAATAGATCCCTTTAAAGTGTTGAAGAGCAAAGATGTCATTTTAAGGACAAAGGTGTGCTTAATCCAAGCCATGACATTTTCAAATGGGAAATCTGTTGTTGTTAGGTGCTGTCCAGTCAGTTCTGACTAATAGCGAACCTATGTACAACAGAACAAAACACTACCCAGTCCTGAGCCACCCTATCAGTTGTTGTTATGCTGGATCTCATCGTTGCAGCCACCGTAGGGATCCATCTTGTTGAGGGTCTTCCTCTTTTTCACTGGCACTCTACTTTACCAAGCATGATGTCCTGCTCCAAGGACTAATCTATGCTGATAACATGTCCAAAGTATGTGAGAGGTAGTCTTGAAATCCTTGTTTCTACAGAGAATTCTGGTTGTACATCTTCTAAGACAGATTTGTCAGTTCTTTTGGCAATCCATGGTATACTCAAAATTCTTCACAAACACAATTCAAAGACGTCAATTCCTCAGTTTTCCTTATTCATCTTCCAGCTTTCACATGCATATGAGACAATTGAAAATACCATGGCTTGGGTCCGGCACACCTTAGTCTTCAAGGTGACATCTTTGCTTTTTAACACTTCAAAGAGGTGTTTTGCAACAGATTTACCCAATGCAATGTGTCTTTTAATTTCTTCACTCCTTCTTACATGGGCATTGATTATGTATCCAAGTAAAATGAAATGCTGTCAGTGATAGTATAGTGTCCATATGCCTACAAAGAAGACCAGTTAATAAGACTGTTATTCAAATCTACGCACCAAACACTAAGGCCAAACATGAAGAAACTGAAGATGTTTACCAACTTGTGTGGTCTGAAATTGATCGAACATGCAATCAGGATACATTGATAATTACTGCAGATTGGAATGCAAAAGTTAGAAACAAAGAAGAATGATGGGTAGTTGGAAAATATGGTCTTGATGACAGAAACTAATCCAGAGATACCATGATAGAATTTTGCAAGACCAATGAATTCTTCATTGCAAATACTTTTTTTCACCAACATAAATGGCAGCTATACATGTGGACCTCACCGGATGCAATAAACAGGAATCAAATCGATTGCACCTGTGGAAAGAGTGGATAGAAAAGCTCAATATCATGAGTCAGAACAAGGCCTGGGCCAACTGCAGAACAGACCATCAATTGCTCATATGCAAATTCAAGTGGAAACCAAAGAAAATTAGAACAAGTCCACGAGAGCCAAAGCATGACCTTGAGTATATCCCACCTGAATTTAGAGACCATCTAAAAAATACATTTGACAGATTGAACACTAATGACCTGGTGAGTTGTGGAAGGACAGCATACATGAAGAAAGCAAGAGGTCATTAAAAAGATAAGAAAGAAAGAAAAGACCAAAATGGATGTCAGAAGAGACTCTGAAATTTGCTCCTGAATGTCGAGTAGCTAAATCAAAAGGAAGAAATGATGAAGTAAGAAAACTGAACAGACGATTTCAAAGAAGGGCTTGAGAAGACAAATTAAAGTATTATGACGACATGTACAAAAACCTGGAGATAGAAAACCAAAAAGGAAGAGCATCCTTGGCATTTCTCAAGCTGAAAGAACTGAAGAAAAAATTCAAGCCTCGAGTTGTGGTACTGAAGGATTCTATGGGGAAAATACTAAACGACACAAGAAACATCAAAAGAAGACAGACAGAATACACAGAGTCACTGTACCTAAAAGATTTGGTCGACATTAAACCATTTCAGGAGGTAGCATATGATCAGGAACCGATACTACTGAAGGAAGAAGTCCATGCTGCACTGAAGGCATTGGCGAAAAACAAGGCCCCAGGACTTGATGGAGTACCAATTCAGATGTTTCAACAAACGGATGCTGTGCAGGAAGTGCTCACTCATCTATGCCAAGAAATTTGGAAGACAGCTGCCTGGCCATGTACCTGGAAGAGATCCATATTTATGCCCATTCCGAAGAAAGCTGATCCAGCCAAATGAGGAAATTATCATACAATATCATTAATATCACACACAAGTCAAATTTTGCTGAAGATCTTTCAAAAGAGGCTGCAGCAGTATATTGACAGTGAACTGCCAGAAATTCAAGCCAGATTCAGAAGAGGACGTGGAACCAGGGATATCATTGCTGATGTCAGATGGATCCTGGCTGAAAGCAGAGAATACCAGAAGATGTTTACCTGTGTTTTATTGACAATGCAAAGGCATTCCACTATGTGGATCTTAACAAATTATGGATAATACTGGAAAGAATGGGAATTCTAGAACACTTAAATGTGGTCATGAGGAACCTGTACATAGATCAAGAGGCAGTTGTTTCAGCACAACAAGGGGATACTGGGTGGTTTAAAGCCAGCAAAGGTGTGGGTCAGGGTTGTATCCTTTCACCATACCTATTCAATTTGTATGCTGAGCAAATAATCCGAGAAGCTGGACTATATGAAGAAGAATTGGGCATCAGGATTGGAGGAAGAATCATTAACAACTTGCCTTATGCACATGACACAACCTTGCTTGCTGAAAGTGAAGAGGACTTGAAGCACTTACTGATAAATATCAAAGATTACAGCCTTCAGTATGGATTACACCTCAACATAAAGAAAACAGAAATCTTCACAACTGGACCAATAAGCAACATCATGATAAACAGCGAAAACATTGAAGTTGTCAAGGACTTCATTTTACTTGGATCCACAACCAATGCTCCTGGAAGCAGCAGTCAGGAAATCAATTGATATATTCCATTGGGCAAATCCGCTGCAAAAGACCCAAGCTATAATATTTTCAATCACCTCATATGCATTCAAACCTGGACAATGAATAAGGAAGACTGAAGAACTGTTGCTTTTGAATTATGGTGTTTGTGAAGAATATTGAGTATACCATGAACTGCTAAAAGATGACCAAGTCTGTCTGGGAAGAAACACATCCAGAATGTTCCCTGGAATCGAGGATAGTGAGCTGAAACTGACTCCATAGCACCTAACAACAACAACAAAGGAGGAAAGTTAGAAAGTTACAGTGCAAAGAGACAAAGAGCTTCAACTTTTATGAAGTCCTAAGGAGAAGTATGAAGAATAACAATGTAACCTGTCAAAATCAAGTTTACTGAAATATCTTGTTTTGTCAATTTGACTTTCGTACTATATAAATATTTTAGGTAGTTATAAGATAAAATTAAATTTTACAAAACCAATTTTCAAAATAATGAAACGAATAATCACAAAGGATATCTGAGTAGTCAAATAACCACACAGAGAGGAGCAATTCTGAGTGACTGGAAGTCTGTAATTTCACTGGACATCTATATTATAATTAACCTCATGGACAAGTAGACTGAAAAGTAGATTTTTAAAAATCTTTAAATAATTATATTTTGGTGACAGTGTTGGCATTATTCTGAGACTGCTGTGTAATATGATGTAAAGAAACTGAGTGATTGTGTAATATTCTAAATCTATTATCCTTAATGTCTTTTTTAAAATCTGGTAAATTAAGGAAATGAGTCAAGTGTTTATAATCTTTCAGTACAAATTATGTCATCGTGTAACCAAATGATAGATTATGAGAAGTCTCTTTTATATATGAATTCCAGCTAATGAAGGATGACAAAATTAATATCATCATTTCACAATCCCTGATGAATTCATAGATAAAGGAATTGTTCCTAGTTTCTACCATACTAATGATAATAACAGACATTTCAAGCATTACCTATTTCTACAGGAAAGAAATTCCATTATGTATGAAGTAGCCTTGCTCCCTTGCTCCTGCAAAAAACAGGAATTTATTCAATCCTCTAGTTGCAGTAAACAATTTATAGAAAATTTGTGCAACTTCAAAAGCAAACCAAACAAAAAATAACAAAATATTTCCCCAAAACTAAATGTTTCAACAAAGGATGGCATATTAGCTCAGGGCAATGTCCTCAAACCACAAAACAAAACTTGTTGCCATCAGTTTAATTCCAAATTATGGAGAGCCCATAAGTGTTAGAGTAGAATTGTGTTCTATGCTGTTTTCAAGGCTGTGTCCTTTCAGAAGCAGATTGCCAGGACTTTCTTTTGAGATGTCTCTGGCTGAGTTTGAACCACCAACCTACCAGTTAGAAGTTAGGCCCTTAACCATTTGCCCAACCCAGGGACTGAAAACACTCCACATCTCTCCATTACCTTACAGACCTCTGTGGAAACCTCCTTAAGGCATCAACCTCACACTCACCTCCACCTGTCATCATCAAATGGGGGAGGGGAAAAGATGCCTGCTAGTGGCTTTCCACCACATCACTACAGTGGATACCATGATCTTGTGGTCCCCAGAGCTGCAAGAACCACAAAAAGTGCAATCCCAGGATAAGCGTGAGAGATGTTAAGAAACTCATTCTGCTGAATGATTTCCTTATCCTTGCATTCTCATCTCTTGTGTGCTCTACTGTGAGGACTCCAAGACCACACACACAGGATGACAAAACGAAAGGGGGAGACAGAGCCTACATGATGCTATAGACAGAAGCACCATGCCATTCCTCTGCAGCAAAGACCCAAAAAACTAAGTAAAACCGATATAAACATCAATCCTGGAACCGTAAGTACAAAATGAAGGAATTAAAAACTTGATCCAGCAATGAATGGAATAAGAAAGTGACAGACAATAGAGAACGAAGAGAGCTATAGAGTAGAGGTCCCATACCATCTAATATGGTTGGATTTGCCATCTTGGACTACAGCCACCAAGGCAGGGAGTACAGGCAGGCAACTTCCTGGAGCTCCCAAGAAGAGACAGAGCACCAACTAACCAGGGCTACACACTTTCCCACCACACACCCTTCTTCCCTTTTAGAGGTCTCTGCGGCTTACCAATAGGCCATAGTTGCTCAGCTGGAGAGATACCAGCTCACTGCTGCCCGGATTCACCATCCTGAACCTAGCCAAGAAGTACTGCAGATGGGGAGTATGGGAAGGCAACTCCAAGGAGCTCCTAGCAGGAGACAGAGCAGGTGATAACCAGGGATACATCCTTTCCCAGCCTCCATCCTTCTCCCCTCGACATGGCCTCCACTGTTTGTCAAGGGGCCAGGGTTGCTCGGCTGGAGAGACACTAGCTCACTACCGCCAAGGCATGCACCGCCCCTAGTGGCCAGCCCCTTCAGCGCCAATTTTTATTTGTTTTTTTTTTTTTTTTTTTGGTTTGTGTTTTTGTTTGTCTTATGATGTTGATTTTTTGGCTTTTTTCGTTGCTTCTCTCTCTTTCCCATCCTTCCTTTCCTATTTCCCATGTGCCATCCCCTCCCCTTCTTGAAGGGTTGTGATCTTTTGGTTTGTTTACTTTGTTCTTTTTTTTTTTGAGATTTGTTTTTTGATATTTTTTTTTTTTTTGGCTTTTTTATTGCTTCTCTCTCTCTCTCTTCCTTCCTTTTCTTTCTCCTGCCCAGCCAGCGCCATGTAGCATCACCTCCCCTTCTTGTAGGGCTGAGATTTTTTGATTTGTGTGCTTTGTTCTTCTTGTTTTGTTTTTTGTTGGTTTATTTGTTGTTGTTGTTGTTTTAACATATAGTTTTTAGGACTTTTTTGTTGTTTCTCTCTCTCCCTTCCTTACTTTCCTTTTTCACCCCCAGCTAGCCCAGTATGCTGTCCCCTCCCCTTCTTGACGTGCTGTGATTTTTTTAGTTTGTTTGCTTTGTTCTTTTTTTCTTTACTTCTTTTTTTCTGTCTCTTGATGCGCTATCCTTTCCTTCCTTTCTTTATCCCACTCAGCCAGGCCTGTGCACTACCACAATCCCTCTGGAGGGGCTGTGCAGCATAGCTTGCCTAGAGAGCAACTGCGAGCAGCTTCCCTGTGTGTGTGTTGCTGTCACCAACTGGCTCCCTCAGCACCATTTTAGTTATTTGTTTATTGTTTATTTGTTTTGGGATTTTTGTATGTTGTTTGTTACTGTTTCTTCCGCCTCTCTTTCTTCCCTCCTTCCCATTTTCCCATTCACCCAGCCCCGTGCACCACCCTAAGCTTCTTGGTGGGCTATGCTGTACCGCATGGATGGATAGCCTCTGGCACATGGCCTCCCCAGGTTTGTGCTGCCCTCACAAGCCAGCTCCATAAGAACTATATATATATATATTTATTTATTTATCTTTCCTCTTCTTTTTCTTCTCCATCTCACCTAGGCCCTGTGTTGCCTCCAACCCTTCCCAATGGCCCGTGTTGTGCCATTTGGTAAGAGAGGGACAACAGCATGCTGCCACCCAATTCCACCCCACTCCCAACATCCAGTGCCCTAAACACAATATATATTTGCTGCTGTTGTTTTTTTTTTTTTTTTGGTGGTTGGTTTCTTTTCTCTCTTTCCCCTCTTTCCTTTATCCAGCCCACCTAGCTCCAAGCATCACCAATGCTGCTTCTTGACAGGTAGAGCCATACCACTTGGCCAGAGAGCCACCAGCACACTGCCTATTGGATCTGCCCTGACCCTACCCACCAAATCATACCACACTGACATTTTATTTACTTTTTATATTATTTTATTATTTCATTTTTTATCATTTTTTTGCCTTTGTATCTTCCTCTTCTTTCTCTTCGTTCACCTACCTACTTTGCTATGCACATGATATCTTTCCTTTATCTCTTTCCTGTCTGCAACATGCACCAAGTGCCACACCCCAGAGTGAAATGTGGTGCCCCAGACCCTTTCTTGCACTGACCCTAGCCTCACCCTTTCACCCCTTTTATGCCTTAAATACCTATCCCCACCCCTCCACCCCCACTGTACCTACCCTGCTGCACCATGGCTGAGTGAACAGCCCTGCCCACCTGGACAAGGTGGTGAAAACTATTGATCCCTTAAGTGAGCAAGCAACAAAACACACACAGCCACCGGCCCAGACATAGCCAAATAAACAAAAAGTAGTATGAAACAATGAAATCTACAATGAATAAATGAAGAAAAGAATTCCTGAAAGTCCTGGAGACAGCAGACAATATCAAAACATACTAAAAAAAAAAAAAAAAGGGGAGAGGATGACCCCAGAAAGTGGCCAAAATAAAATACCAGATGACCTTCTGCTAGAAGAAAAGTCACTGGGCCTACCTTATAGAGAATTCAGAACTGTAATATTTAGGATTTTCCAACAAATGAAGAAAAATGCAGGAAAAAAAATAAGGAAAAAATAGACAAAATTATGGAAAATACAGACAAAATCATCAAAAAGACAGACCAAAAAATGGAAGAAATCAGGAAAATAATACAAGAACAAAATGTCAAAATAAAAAAAAACAACTAGAAATCCTATAAAACAGCAATTAGAAATCAAAAAAGATAAACAAGATTTCAAAAATGGACAAGGCAATAGAAGGTTTTAGGAGCAAATTTGAAACAATAGAAGACAGGATCAGCTAAATTGAAGATAAATCCTCAGATACCACTTTGTTTGAGGAAACATCAGAGAAAAGAAAAAGAAAAATGAAGAAAACCTGATAATGATGTGGAATAAAATCCAAAGCAAAAATCTGCATCTGATCAGAGTTCCAGAACAGAGAGAGAAAACACAAACAGGATTATTGAAAACTTACAGAAAATTTCCCTAATATGATGAAAGACAAAAATCCTACTATCCAGGAAGCTCAACCAACCCCATATAAGATAGACACCAAAAGAAAAACACCAAGACATATCATAATCATACTCACTAAAACCAAAGACAGAGAAAGTAATCCCAAAAGCAGCTGGAGAAAAACAAAAAGTCACATACAAAGGGGGAAAAATAAGACTAAGCCTGATTACTCAGCAGAAACCATGCAGGCAAGAAGGGAATGGGAAGACATACTAAAATTTTGAAAGAAAAAAACTGCCAACCCAGAATAATACATCCTACAAAACTCTCATTCAAATATGATGGCAAAATTAGGACATTTCCAGATAAACAGAAATTAAGGGAATACATAAAAACTAAACCAAACTTACAAGATTTATTAATGGGAATCCTGTGGTTACAGAACCAACCCTTACAGCTAAGTAATGAAGTCATTCCTGGGGCTCACCATTAAGCTAAAGATTAGACAAACCCATAAAACAAAATGAGACTAAATGGGCACACCATCCTAGGGGTAAGGACGAGAAGGCAGGAGGGTGCAGGAAAACTCGTAATGGAGAAGCTAAAGTCAAGAACAGGAGAGTGTTAATGCGTCATGGGGTTGCCAAAAAATGTCATAAAACAATGCGTGTATTGTTTAATGAGAAACTAGTTTGCTCTGTAAACCTTCATCTAAATTAAAATTAAAAAAAAAAAAAAAAGAATTACGGGACAAAATAAATCCCCAGATTCCAATTGTTTTGATATCTCTGTGCAGAAACCCAAGCATTCAAACTTCTGGTCACAGTTTCTCCCTCCTAGTCCCTCTAACTCTCTCATGTAGAACTGGAGCTTTGCTCCCTCAGCGTAATCTACATCACTACCACCATCATCATCTCTTTTTCAATGTCACCACAGAGATAAACATGTTCTGAGACACCCAAGCTCTGCTGGCCTCCTGGAGAGATAAGATATTACCATAGCTTTTCTGCCTTGGAATGTGTTGCAATAGAGTTAAGAATGCAACATCTGCACAGGAAAGAGAGAGAAAGTGAGAAAAACATACAAGAAATAGTCTGGAAGAGCTTTAACTCACCATGTGTCTATATTAGTATGGAACTGGAGGGTTTTAACTGATGCAAGCATTCCAACGGACATGGGAAGTAGGGGTGGTGGCTTGAGTGCTCGACGAAATTTTTTCATGCCTAGAACCCAAAGAGTAATTAGCACCACTGGCTTGCATGCCAGATTACCCGAGTTTGAAGCTCCAATTTATGGTGGATTTACGTGTAACAGATCTAAACATTGCCCAGTCCTACGTCATTCTCACAGTCTTTGGTATGTTTCAGTCCATTGTTGCAGCCACATGTCTCTCCATCTCATGAAGGGTTTCTCTCATTTTTGCTAAATTTACCAAACATGATGTACTTATCTAGCAATTCATCTTTCCTGATGATGTGTCCAAAGTAAGCATGACCAGGTCCTGTCATCCTTCCTCACTTCTAAGGAGCAATCTGGCTGTTCCTTATATTTATATGTTGGCAATTATTTTAATTACATGGAAATACAGTGCTTGTGCTAGAAATTTCACACTTGTTTTCTGGGCAGTGAATCTAGATCTCCTAAAATATTTAAGTGGGCATCAAACCCTCCCTGCAGAGAAAGACATACATTAAGAGCAGCAATAAATGCTTTCTCTTCAAGGAAATTAGACACTCTATTATTTGATTTGTATCATGGAGTAGTAAATGCCTTGCATCTTTCTGGTCCTGATTTCACACAGTCTCAGAGACTCACAGATGGTTGAAGTGAGCATTTGAGAACTGGTCCCAGGAATGCTTCTTGTCCCAGTCTTTTAATTCTTTCCCTCCAGAACTTCAAAATTATATAGCTATTTGAAGATAGACTTCAAATGAAAAGGTCTGACTTTTTCAATCCTTTAATTAGTTAATTCTTCCTTCCAGAAATGAAATAGTTGTTTGTTTTAATAAACACTTTTGGAACAAATCATGATGGTAGAATCTGTATTCTTTACTTCATACACTACTACTAAGAATATGTGAATAAGGCCTATTTTATTTTTTAACTGTTAAAAATAGAATAATTCAGAACCACCCGTTACCACTTCCATGCTTAGCAAAGAATATTTCCTATTTGATGTTAGAAAATACTCTTAAATGTTAAGGATGTTATAAGGGAAATTTTAAGGGCAATGGAAATATTCTAGATCTTGATTATGGTGGTGGTTGTATAGCTACCCATTTTTCAAAACTCATTGAATTACAGATTTAAAAATGGTAAATTTTATTTTATGTAAGTAATTCCAAAATAAAGCTGATTTTTTAAGCAATTCTTGTGACAGTAGACTTCAAATATGGTCATTTGATTGACTATAAATTATAACTCAATAAAGTTAATATAAATATAACAAATTGCCCTACACAAAGAAATTATGGATTCTAGAGCCTGTAGCATTAAAAGCAGAGAGTGAAAAGGTCAACCTGGGAAAAAAGACAAAGAGCAGGAATAAATATATGTTTACCATCCTGCCCCACAAAAATAGTGACCAACACATAGGAATGGTCTCCAAGGGCAGGCGCTGCTGCTCCACAATACAGAGGTAATGTCAGCAACAGATGAGAAGAATTTAACCCATAGTACATAAGAGGCCAATGATGTAAATGATAATGTGTTTTTATTATGTTATAATTCTCTAATTCTAGTACTTTCCTCAATATAGGAAAGATTTATATTGCTTTTAGAATTAACGTAACATTATTCCTGTTGGCAGTAATTAAGTTTCACTCTCAGTTGTGGGGAATATTGTCTTAAGATAAGCATTGAAAAATAGTTGCTAATATTTGGTGCAAATCTTTTGCACAAAATAACTGCTATTTCTAGTACCTGAGTACCTCAGTTATGAGGAAGGAGCAAGCTACAAATAGAATCCTGATGAGTTACTACATGCAAATGTGAAAGATTTGCTTGTAAATGAATTTTATAAACGGGTTTATTATAACAACTCCTTGGTTTGTCTATTTGCCTCCAAAGATATCAGATGAGAGCTGGCTTATCAGAGAGGTTGACAGGTGCACCATAAACTCCTTACTTTCGCTATAATGTCTGGCCTACACTCAAGATTTGTTGTATAGTGTTTCTCCTTTAAGGACGATGTAATCCTTAAGATCTTAATTTAAATGATTATAAATTCTCGTAGTAAAATAAAATAGAAAAAAACGAAGAAATAAAGCAAATGAGAAAAGATGATATGCATTTTGGGAAATTTTTGGGAAAAAAATACACAATGACCTTTCTCTATGTCACATTTGTGTGTCTTTCTCTTAAAACCGTTAAACCCAATTCAGAGAATTTGCAAAGGTTAAATACTACAGAATTGAATTAAGACAACTTATTATAATGGACGACCACCTTTCTTTCAGATTGTTGTACTGTGGTGGCTTGCATGTTAAAATATGATGCTGAAAGCTCAGCCACAGGTATTTCAAATACCAGCAGAGTCACCCATAGTGGGCAGGTTTCAGTACACCTTCCAGACTAACACTAGGAAGAAAAACTTAGTGGCATACTTCTGAAAACTAGCCAATAAAAATTTTATGGATTAAAAAGAATATTAACCCATATGTGCTGAAAGATGAGCCTCCAAGATAGGAAGGCACTACACAATGGACACCATAATGGACTCAAACACGCCCACAATCATGCGGATGGCTCAGTACTGGGCAATGTTTCACACTGTTTTACATAAGATTGACATGGCTTGGAGCCAACTTGACAGTAACTGACAACAATAACATTCTAATGGTAATAGAATATTATAAATATATGACATACTTTTCTCTTTGATTAATGTTTTCAATGTACTTAAATTATCAGAATAAATATTGGTTGGCAGTCTAAAGGAGGCTTAGTGATGCTTAGTTTGATGTAGTCCTTCCAGACTTACCCTCAACCAGACTAACATGGTACCATGACTTCTAGAAAAAGGACAAATCTGAAGAGAGCACCTGGAGCAGTTCCAGCAGAAATGGTTGGAGTACTGTAGTAGGCATTATCTGGGATTTTTCTAATTAATGTAGTCCAAAAGTGATCGCCCCCCACCAAGCAGCTACTTATATTGCAAACCACAACACTGCATGGAAAATCTGTGCTGTGAGTTTCTCCGGGAAGATGTCTGGCCTCACATCCCAGTCAGCAGGTTAAAACCTGCCCCTAATTCCCAAGGCTGAGATTTCCAATAAGGCAATCCTTATCCACATGTGGTTATTGATTATCACTCAATATAATCACAGTATAGAAAACAAAACCCAAACACATTGCCATTGAGTCGATTCCAACTCATAGTGACCCTGTAGGACAGCACAGAACTACCCCATAGTGTTTCCAAGGAGTGGCTAGCAGATTCAAACTGCTGACATTCCATTTAGCAGCTGAGTTCTTAACCACTGCACAACTAGGGTTCCAAAATCACAATATAGCCCCTTGAAATGTGTCTAGTGAAATACAAAACGTGCAATAAATACACTAGATATCAAAGACTTAGTAGGAAAAAAATGTAAAATATCTCATTATATTGATTTTACATTGAAATAATCCTACTTTGTGTATAGTGAGTTACTTGAAAGTTATTAAAATTAATTTTCTCTTTCTATTTTATAATGTGGTTATTAGAAATCTTAAAATTGCCTAAGTGCCTGCATTATATTTCTATTGGACAGCACTGTCCTAAGGGGCTGGCCTTGTCTGTCTCTCAGTGGCCAAGGCTCTCTCCTCAGACTGATGAGGTTGTATCTGGGTTATGTTGGCTGTGCCTCCTTACGGATTTGGTTTGCGGTTGTCAGCCCCTTTCCTCCCACCGCAATGCTCTGGATCACAGCTCCATATGCAGGTGTCTTAATATCCTCCAGTTTCTTCTCAAGCTTCCTCAGTCCTTTCTACCAACATGCTCTGTGCTTGGAAAGCTAGCACACCAAATGTCCACTGAGTCCAAGCCTTAACATCCTTTCCTTAAAAAATGAACTTAAAGTAAATTCATTAACTTCCAAGCTCATCATTGTACTCACAGTTTGTCATACTGTGGTGACTTTCGTGTTGCTGTGATGCTGGGAGCTATGTCATAGGTATTTTAATTCTAGCAGAATCACCCAATGTGGACGAATTTCAGCTAAGCTTCCAGATTAAGACAGACTAGGAAGAAAGACTTGGAAATCTACTTATGAAAAGAATTAGCCAGTGAAAACCTTATGAATAGCAGTGGAACATTGATACAGTGCCAGAAGATGAGACCCTCAGGTTGGAAGGCACAAGAAATATAACTATATAAGAGCTGCCTCCTCAAAGTAGAGACAACCTTAATGACATGGATGGAGTCAAGCTTTCAGACCTTCATCTGCTGATTTGGCATGACTCAAGATGAGAAGAAAGAGCAGCAAACATCCATTAATAACTGGAACATAGAATGTAGGATGTACGAATCTAGGAAAATTGTAAATCATTGAAAATAAAATGGAACAGATAAACATCGATATCCTAGGCATTAGTGAGATGAAAAGGACTGGTACTGGCCCTTTTGAATTGGGCAATCATATACTCTGCAGAGGATGACAAATTAAAGAGGAAGGGTGTTGCATTCATTGTCAAAGAGAACATTTCAAGACCTATCCTGAAATACAACGCTGTGAGTGACTGGATAATATCCAAACACCTACAAGGAGATCAGTTAATTCAACCATTATTCAAATTTACCCACCAATCAGTAATGCCAAAAATGAGGAAATTGAACATGTTTACCAGTTTCTGCAGTCTGAAATGGATCAAACATGAAATGAAGATGCATTGATTATTACTGGTGATTGGAATGTGAAAGTTGGGAACAAAGAAGAATCTGTAATTGGAAAATATACCCTTGGTAATAGAAATGACGCCAGATATCATATGATACAGTTTTGCAAGACCACACACTTATTCATAGCAAATACCTTTCTTCAACAACATAAATGATGATTGTACACATGGACCTCACCAGATGGAAAACACAGGGATCAAACTGACAACATCTGTGGAAAAAGACAATAGAATAGCCTGATACTATCAGTCAGAACAAGACCAGGAGTCAACTGTGGAAAAGTCAATTACTATTTGCAAGTTCAAATTGAAGCTGAAGAAAATTAAAAGAAGTCCACAAGATCCAAAGTACGGCCTTGAGTATATTCTGCCTGAATCTGGAGAACACTTCAAGAATATATTTGATGCACTGAACACTAAATACAGAAGACCAAATGAGATGTAGGATGATAATAAGGACATCATATATGAAGAAAGCAAAAGGTCACTAAAAGACAGGAAAGAAAGAAAAGACTAAAATTAATGTCAGAAGAGACTCTGAAATTCGATCTTGAATGTAGAGTAGCTAAAAGAAACAGAAAAATTGATGAAGTAAAAGCCAAAATAGAAGATTTCAAAGGACAGCTCAAGAAGACAGAAGAAAGTATTATAATGAAATGTAAAAACAGCTGGAATTAGAAACCAAAGGGAAGAACACGCTTGGCAGTTTTCAAGCTGAAAGATCTGAAGAAAAAATTGAAGCCTTGAGTTGCAATTTTGAAGAATTCTATGGGCAAAATATTGAACGATGCAAGAAGCAAGAAAAGAAGATGAAAGGAATACACAGAATCACTGTATCAAAAAGAGTCCTTTGACATTCACCCATTTCAGGGGGTAGCATATAATCAAGAACTGATGGTACTGAAGGAAGAATTCCAAGCTGTCCTGAAGTCATTTGAGAAAAAGAAGGCTCCAGGAATCCTCTGAATACCAATCTAAATGTTTCAACAAATGAATTCAGCATTGGAGGTGCTCACTCGTCTATGCCAAGAAATTTGGAAGACAACTACCTTGCCAACTGACTAGAAAGTCCATATTAATGCCCATTCCAAAGAAAGGTGATCAAACAGATGTGTAAATTATCTAACAATATCACTAATATTACATGGAAATAAAATTTTACTGAAGATAATTCAAAAACAGTGGCAGTAGTACATCGACAGGTAACTGCCAGAAATTCAATGTGGATTCAGAAAAGGATGTGAAACCAGGGATATCATTGTTGATGTCAGA
>NW_004444083.1:7004001-7007204 GCF_000243295.1 Trichechus manatus latirostris
ACTGATTTATTTGGTTTCTTTACTTGTAAAGAATTCATGTTATATTTGAAATTATCTTGTTTATTAACTTATTCAATTTTTTATTGTAAATTTAATTGTGTCACTCCTTTACAGAAAAGCATCCAATCGGTCTCTCATCAGCAATATGAATAACAGCCAATTCCATACCCTGACTTACAAATCATGAAGTTATCAGACCCTGCTAATGGATAGCAAGACTCAATGTTGTGAAAATGTGAATTCCACCCAAAGCTATCTACAGATACAATGCAATCCCAATCCGAATTCCAACGACATTTTTAATGAGATGGAGAAACAAATCACCAACTTCATATGGAAACAGAAGAAGCCCCAAATAAGTAAAACTTTACTTGAGAAGAAGAACAATGTAGGTCTCACACTACCTGATTTTAGAACCTATTATACCGCCATGGTAGTCAAAACAGCCCGCTACTGATACAAGAACAGATACATCGGAGACCAATGGAACAGAGTTGAGAATCCAGACATAAATTCATCCAACGTTCAGCAGCTGATATTTGACAAAGACCCAAAGTCCATTAATTGGTTTAAAGACAGTCTATTTAACAAGTGGTGCTGGCATAACTGGATAGCCACCTGCAAACAACTGAAACAAGACCCATACCTCACACCATGTGCAAAAACTAACTCAAAATGGATCAAAGACTTAAATATAAAATCAAAAACGATAAGGATCATGGAAGAAAAAATAAGGACAATGCTAGCAGCCCTAATACATAGCATAAACACAATACGAACCATAGGTAACAATGCACAAGCAGCAGAAGAGAGACTAGGTAAGTGGAAGCTCCTAAAAATCAAACACTTATGCTCATCAAAAGGCTTCACCAAAAGGGTCAAAATACAACCTACAGACCGGGAAAAAAATTTTGACTCTAACAAATCCGATCAGCGTCTAATCTCTAAAATCTACACGATACTGCAAAACCTCAACAAAAAAAGAGAAATAATCCAATTAAAAAATGAGCAAAGGAAATGAACAGGTACTTCACCAAAGAAGATATTCAGGCGGCTAACAGACACAAAAAGAAATGCTCACGATCATTAGCCATTAGAGAAATGCAGATCAAAACTATAATGAGATATCATCTCACCCCAACAAGGCTAGCCTTAATCCAACAAACACAAAATAATAAATGCTGGAGAGGTTGTGGAGAGACTGGAACACTTATACACTGTTGGCGGGAATGTAAAATGCTACAACCTCTTTGGAAATCGATTTGGTGCTTCCTTAAAAAGCTAGAAATAGAAGTACCATAGGATCCAGCTATCCCGCTCCTTCGAATATATGCTAGAGAAATAAGAGCTATCACACGAATAGATATATGCACACCCATGTTCACTGCAGCACTATTCAAAGTAGAAAAAAGATGGAAACTACCTAGGTTCCCATCAACAGACGAATGGATAAACAAATTATGGTATATCCACACAATGAAATACTACTCAAGGGTAAAGAACAATGAGGAAGCCATCAAACATCTTACAGCATGGAGGAAGTTGAAGGCCGTTATGTTGAGTGAATTTAGTCAGTCATAGAGGACAAATATTGTGTAAGGCCACTATTATAAGAACTCAAGAAGTGGTTTAAACACAGAAGAAAACATTCTTTGATGGTTATGAGGGTGGGGGGGATGGGGAGGGTTATTTACTAACTAGTTAGTAGATAAAAATTATCTTAGGTGAAGGGAAGGACAGCACAAACTACAGGGGAAGTCAGCACAACTGGAATAAACCCAAGTTAAAAAGTTTCCTTAATACAATCAAATACTTTGAGAGACAGAGTAGCGGGGTCGGGGTCTAGGAACCATGCTTTCAGGGGATATCTATGTCAATTAGTGTAACAAAGCTTATTAAGAAAATGTTCTGCATCCTACTTTGGTGATTGGCCTCTGGGGTCTTAAAATCTTTCAAGCGGCCGTCTAAGATGCATCAATTGGTCCCAACCACCCGGAGTAAAGGAGAATGAAGAACACCAAAGACACAAGGAAAGTATTAAACCAAGAGACAGAAAGGGCCACATAGACCAGAGACTTCATCAGCCTGAGACCAGAAGAACTAAATGGCCCCCAGCTATCACCAATGACCGCCCTGACAGGGAGTCCTGGATGGAGCAGGAGAAAGGTGGGGGGCAGAACTCAAATTCTAGTAAGAAGACCAGACTTAACGGTCTGAGACTGGAGGAACCCTGGAAAGCATGGCTCCTGGATTCTCTAACAGCCCAGAAATAAAACAATTTCCGAGGCCAACTCTTCAGACAGGGATTGGACTGGACTATGGGACATAAAGTGATACTTATGAAGAGTGTGCCACTTAGCTTAAGTAGATACAAGAGACTAAGCAGGCAGCCTCTGTCTGGAGGTGAGATGGGAAGACAGAGAGTGTCAGGAGCTGGGTGAATGGACATGGGGAATCGGGTGGAAAGGAGGAGTGTGCTGTCATTATGTGGAGAGCAGTTAGAGTCACATAACAATGTATGTATACATTTTTGTATGGGGGAAAAAAAGGGACATTATGTCTGTGAGTCCCTTTTAAAGTTCTCCTCAGTTAGTATGAAGAGACGCAAAGCAATTGAAACCAGGCTCTGCAGTGTACTCGTATTACCTTTGTGATATCTTCTTAGGCGGAAGCTGCAGGAATTAATGTAGTACTGATCTAGGGGAATGTTAAAGGTGCCTGGAACTCTATTGCTTGCATGATAGGGGCTCAAGAAATGTTTGTTTGTTTGTTTGTTTGTTTGTTTGTTTTTCTTTTGTTTGTTTCCTTTTTTTATTGTAATTTAGATGGAGGTTTACAGGACAAATAGTTTGACATTAAAAAGACATATATTGTTTTATCACAATGGTTAAAAATACGATAACGAATCAACACTGTCCCTTCTCAAATTTGGATTCCTATTACCAGAATTCCTGTCCCCCTCTGCCTTCTAGTCCTTGTCCCTGCACTGTTGTGCCCCATCAGTCTCGTTTTATTTTATGGGGTTTTCTAATCTTTTGGCTGAATGGTGAACCTCAGGAGTGACTTCATTACTGAGCTGAAAGGGTGTCCAAGTGCCATACTTTCGGGGTTTCTCTATTCTCTGTCAGGCCAATAAGTCTGATGTTTTTTTCTAAGCTAGAATTTTGTTCTACCTTTTTCTCCAGCTCTGTCCAGGACCCTCT
>NW_004444083.1:7007449-7009116 GCF_000243295.1 Trichechus manatus latirostris
GACCCCTGATGCTACTCACCAAGGTAGAAGTTAGAAAATTTTCTTTATCATCTGTGTTATGCCAATTGAGCTAGATGTTCTCCAAGACCATGGTCCCTACAGCTCTGTGCCCAGCAATTCAGTCCCTCAGGGAGATTGGATGTGTCTATGGAGCTTCCATGACATTTCCTTATAAAAGTTGTGCTTAGTTCCCCAGTACTGTGTACTGTCTTACACTTCACCAAAGTTACCTGTTATCTATTGTCTGTTTAGTATTTCCCCCAGACCCCTCATCCTTTGTAACCAAAAAGATTATTTCTTTTTGCCTGTTAATTTTTCATGAGTTTTTAAAGTAGTGGTCTCAAACAATATTTGTCCTTTTGTTATTGACTTATTTCACTCAGCATAGTGACCTCCCATCTCATCCATATTATGATATTTCACAGATTCATCATTGTAAAGAGTTCTACATCAAAGTATCTTTTTTTGAATCTAATTATTTAGATAGCTGCACAAAAGAAGAGAAAATAAAATGAAAAGTCTCTATGACAGGAATATAAAATGGACAATTACTTACAGTGGGTCTATCAACTTGGACCACACATACTACATGTATCCAGGAGTTCAAACAGCTGCTTTTTTCACAGAAACAGTCATGTTTTTGGAAAACATGGTATGGCTGCATCACCTCTCTTAATCAAACCTGGCCCTCTGCAGCCCTCTGTCCCAGGCAGCCTTCTCTGTGAGCATCACCTTCTGAGTCCTTGAAGCCTGGAGGCTTTCTCTGTCAGACTGCAAGCTTCCTGGAGTCAAGAATGTGACATGTATGCATGAGAAACCCGATAATATCAAAAATGATTTTTACGTATACTACATCACCCTTGACGTTGGATGAAATGTGCAGTTACGCTCAAGAAGAGAAGAGAAAATAGAGGGGAACCTTGATAACTGTATTAAGACTAGAATTAGGCCAGCTTCCTAAGCAAGAGACCAGTGTAGATGCTCAGGGCACCATGCTCTGAAGAGAGGCCCTGGTGCTTGGGAATTAATGCCCTGCAGTCCCTTGCTGTTTTGAAATTCTTAATAATTTTATCTTTGAATTTGTATGGGTTCTGATGGGAGCTCAGAGCCACAAATTAGGTGCATCCAACCTTCCAGTAACTCAACACCTTCCCAGAACTGATTTTCAGTCTCTCTCCACCACTCCAATCAAAACACGCCCTGGGCTCCTATGAGGGTCTGTGCTCATCCCCAGAGTAACCCATGGCAAGGGATCACAACATTAAATAGCAAATTTAAAAAAAAAATGCATAATAGATGGAGAGAGGTGGCAGAAGGAAAGAAAAAAGCTTTCCTCCTGCTTTTTGAACAAAGAGCCCCACACTTTCGTTTTTACTGGGCTTTGAAAATTATGTAGCCAGCCCTGTATAGAGATGATAGGAAAGCAAGGAAAAGTACAGCTTGTGGATGGAGAAGGAGCAGGCGGGAGAGATAGACATCGAGGGCAGACCATACTTCAGAACACAGACAGTGTGGAAAGGTTGACAGTTTGCCTTAGCCATCCAGGTCGTGGGAGCCTTTGCTTTGTCCCACTCTTAGCTGTGCATTAATTAAACACAGTATTTGAAAGCAAGTATAATGTGCCACACACTGGGCTAGGTTCTGGAGCAGTTTTAATTTGGGTGATG
>NW_004444083.1:7014190-7037715 GCF_000243295.1 Trichechus manatus latirostris
AGAAGAAGCACCGAATAAGTAAAGCACTACTGAAGAAGAAGAATAAAGTTGGAGGACTCACACTACCTGACTTCAGAACGTACTATACAGCTACAGTAGTCAAAACAGCCTGGAATGGTACAATGACAGATACATCGACCAATAGAACAGAATTGAGAACCCAGATGTAAATCTATTCACCTGTGGTCACCTGATCTTTGACTAGGGCCCAAAGTCCATCAAATGGGGGAAAAGACAGCCTTTTTAACAAATGCTCCTGGCAAAACTGGATATCCATCTGCAAAAAAAAGAAACAGGAACCATTCCTCACACTGTGTATAAAAACTACTTCAAAATGGATCAAAGACCTGAATGTAAAGCCTAAATCTATAAAGTTCATAGAAGAAAAAAAAATGACCAACATTTCAGGCCTTAATACATGGCATTAACAGGATAAAACCATAACCATCAATGCACAATACCCAATAGATAAGCTGGTTAACTTGGATCTTCCCAAAATCAAACACCTATGCTCTTCAAAAGACTTCACCAAAAGAGTAAAAAGATAACCTATAGACTGGGAAATAATTTTTGGACAGTACAAGTCAGACAAAGGTCTAATCTCCAGAATGTACAAGAAAATCCAACACCTCTAGAATGAAAAGACAAACACTCCTATTAAATAATGGGCAAAGGAAATGAACAGACACTTCACCAAAGAAGACATTCAAATGGCCAACAGACACATGAATAAACGCTCGCGATCACTAGCCATTAGAGAAATGCAAATTAAAATCACAATGAAATACCATCTCACCCCGGCATTACTGGCACAAATCAAAAACACTGGAAATAACAAATGTTGGAGGGGTTGTTGGGAGATCGGAACTCTTATGCACTGATGTGGGAATGCAAAAAGATACAACCATTTTGGAAAATCATACAGTGCTTCCTTAGAAAGCTAGAAATAGACATACCATACAATCCAGCAATCCCACTCCTAGGAATATATCCTAGAGAAATAATAGTCATCACTCGAATAGACATATGCACATCTATGTTCATGGCAGTGTTGTTCACAGTAGCAAAACAATGGAAACAACCTAGATGCCCATCAACAGGTGAATGGATAAACAAACTATGGTACGTACACCCAATGGAGTACTATGCAACGAGAAAGAACAACAATGAATCTGTGAAGCATCTCATAACATGGATGAAACTAGGGGACACTATGCTGAGTGAAATAAGTCAATCACAAAAGGACTAATATTGAATGAGACCTCTATTGTAAAAACCCATGAAAAAGTTCACACGCAAAATGTAAAAATCTTTGTTGGTTACCAGGGATGGGAGGGGTTGGGGGAATACTAAATAGGCAATAGATAAGTGATATCTGTGGTGAAGGGTGAGACAGTACACAATACAGGGGAAAGTAGCACAACTTGTAAAAGGAAAGGTCATGGAAGCCCCACAGACACATCCAAACTCCCTTAGGGATGAATTGCTGGGCAGAGGGCTGGGGGGACCATGGTCTCGGGGAACATCTAGGTCAACTGGCATAACACAATTAATAAAGACAATGTTCTACATTCTACCTTGGTGATGAGTCTCTGGGGTCTTAAAAGCCTGTGAGTGGCTATCTAAGATACTCCACTGGTCTCATTCCTTCGGGAGCAAGGAAGAATGAAGAGAACAGGATACAAGGAAAAGATTAGTCTGAAGGACTAATGAAACTCAGCTACCAAGGCCTCCACCAGACTGACTCCAGTACAGCTAGATGGTGCCCAGCTACCACTTCTGACTGCTCTGACCAGGATCACAACAGAGGGTTCTGGACAGAGCTGGAGAAGGATGTAGAGCATAATTCTAACTCACAAAAAAAAAGACCAGATTTACTGGCCTAAAGGAGACTGAAGAAACCCCAAGAGTATGGCCCCTAGACACCCTTTTAGCTCAGTGGTGAAGTTATCTCCGAGGTTCACGGTTCAGCCTGGGAGTGGATAGTCCCGTAAAACCAAATGAGACTAACGAGGTACAGTAGACCAGTGACAAGGGCCAGAAGGCAGAAGGGGACAAGGAAGCTGGTGGTAGGGAACCCAAGACTGAGTAAGGATATTGTTGATGTGTTGTGACATTGTTAAACATTGTCATAGGGCAACATTTGTATTAACTGTTAAATTGGAAACTATTTTGTTCTGTAAACCTTTATCTTAAGTGAGAATAACAGCACAATTGGAAGAGCATAGACAATGTCACTGAACTGTGCATTGTGGAAATTTCTGAAGTAGTGTATCTTTGGCTATGTGTAATTTAACCAAAAAAAAAAAAAACGGTTGAGAATTTAGAGGGTTGAGATGTTCTGGGGTTGTTAACCGATGTCATAAAACAACATGTGTACTACTGTTTCATGAGAACCTATTTGTTCTATAAGCCTTCATCTGAAGTACAGTAAAAAAAAAAGAAAAAATCCTAGATTCAAATAAGAATGAAAACACTTCAGACCAATACTTTGGAACACAGCAAAGGCCGTCCTCAGAGGACAATTTATAGCAATAGATACATGCGCTAATAAAGAAGAAAGGGACAAAATGAAAACATTAACTACAGAACTTGAACAAATAAAAGAGAACAGCAAAAATCACCCACAGCCACTAGAAGAAGGAGACTAATAAAGGTCAGAGGAGAAATAAGTGAAACAGAGAATAAAAAAACAATAGAAACAATCAAAAAAACTAAAAATTGGTTCTTTGAAAAGATCAACAATATCGATAAACCATTGACCGAACTGACAAAAGAAAAACAAGAAAGGATGTAGATAACCCAAATAAGAAATGAAATGGGGGACATTACAACACACCCAATTGAAATAAAAAGATTATAGCAGAGTAGTTTGAGAAACTATAATCCAACAAATTTGAAAACCTAGAGGAAATGGATAAATTTCTAGAAATACACTACCTAACCAAACTACAACAAAGTGTGGTTGAAAATCTGAACAAACCCATAACAAGAGAAGAGATTGAAAAGGTAATATAATAACTCCCAACAACAACAAAAACCCAGCCCTGGCCCAGATGATTTCACTGGAGAATTCTACCAAACATTCAGAGAAGAGCTTATACCAGTATTACTAAACTATTTCAGAACATAGAAAAGGAAGGGATACTTCTGAATTCATTTTATGAAGCCAGAATAACACTGATACTAAAACCGGGCAAAGACACCACAAAAAAACAAAATTATGCACAAATATATTTTATGAATATAGATGCAAAATTTCTCCACAGTATTCTAGCCAATAAAATTCAGCATCATACCAAAAAAATAATACACCATGACCAAGTGGGATTCATGCTTGGTATGCAATGATAGTTAAACATTAGAAACTGAATTGACGTAATGGACCACATAAATAAAAAGAAAGACAAGAATAACATGATCATCTCAATCGATGCAGAAAAAGCATTTGACAAAGTACAACACCAATTCCTGATAAAAACTCTCAATAAAATAGGTACTGAAGGGAAATTTCTCATTATAATAAAGGGCATTTATTCAAAACCAAAGGCCAACATCATTCTTAATGAAGAGAGGCTGAAAACATTCCCCTTGAGAACAGAACAAGACAAGGATGCCCTTTATCACCAATCCTATTTAACACTGTCCTGGAAGTCCTAGCTAGAGCAGTAAGACAAAGAAATAAAGGGCATCCAAATTGGTAATGAAAAAGTTAAACTGTCCCTATTTGCGGGTGATATGATACTATGCATAGAAAACCAAAAAGACTCCATGAGGAAACTACCGGAACTAATAGAAAGATTCAGCAGAGTAGCAGAATACAAGATAAACATACAAAAATCAGTTGGATTCCTATACACTAATCAATAGAACAATGAAAAGGAAATCAGTAAAACAATACTGTTTATAATAGCCCTAAAAAAATGAAGTATTTGGTAATAAATCTAAACAGGGATGGAAAACATCTATAAATGTATACAAAAAAAGAAAAACTGCAAAACACTACAGCAAGAAACCCAAAGAGATCTACATCAATGGAAAAACATACCATGCTCATGGATATGTGGATTCAATGTTGTGAAAATGATAATTCTAACAAAAGCAATTGAGAAGTACAATGCAATCCCGACCCCAATACCAATGATATTATTTAAAGAGATGCAAAAAATAATCACTAACTTTATATGGAAAGGGAAGAAGCCCCAGATAAGTAAAGCTCTATTGAAAAAGAAGAATAAAGTTGGAAGACTCACACTACCTGACCTCAGAAACTACTATACAGCTACGGTAGTCAAAACAGCCTGGTACTTGGCTTAACAACAGATACATTGACCAATGGAACAGAATTGAGAACCCACATGTAAAATCACCCACCTAAGGTCACTCAATCTTCAACAAGGGCCCAAAGTCCATCAAATGGGGAACAGACAGTCTTTTTAAAAAATGGTGCTGGCAAAAAGGGATGCGCATCTCCAAAAAAAATAAAAAAGACCCATATCACACACGATATACAAAAACTAATTCAAAATGGATCAAAGGCCTAAATATAAAGCCAAAACCTATACAGTTCATAGAAGAAAAAGTAGGATTAATGCTAGAGGCCCTAATACACGGCATTAACAGGATACAAACCATAACTAACAACACACAAACTCCAGAAGACAAGCTAGATAACCGAGATCTTCTAAAAATTAAAGTTATACTATTCAAAAGACTTCACCAAAACAGTAAAAAGAGAATCTACAGACTAGGAAAAAACTTTGGACATTACCAGTTAGACAAGGGTCTAATCTCTAAAATCTACAAGAAAATCCAACACCTCTACAACAAAAAGACAAATAATCAAGTTAAAAATGGGCAAAGGAAATGAACAGACAGTTCACCAAAGAAGACATCGAGGGGTCAACACACACATGAGGAAATGCAAATCAAAACCACAATGACATACCATCTCACCCCAGCATTACTGGCACAAACAAAAAACACTGGAAATAACAAGTGTTGGAGAGGCTGTGGGGAGATAGGAACTCTCATGCACTGCTGGTGGGAATGCAAAATGATACAACCGTTTTGGAAAATAATGTGGCACTTCCTTAGAAAGCTAGAAATAGCAATACCATATGATCCTGGAATCTCACTCCTATAAATATATCCTAGAGTAATAAGAGCCATCACAGGAATAGACATACTCACACCCAAATTCATTGCAGCGTTGTTCACAATAGCAAAAAGATGGAAACAACCTAGATGCCCATCATCAGAAAAATGTATAACAAACTATGATACATACACTCAGTGGATTATTAAGCAACGATAAAGAACAATGTTGAACCTTTGAAGCATCTCATAACATGGATGAAATTGGAGGACATTATTCTGAGTGAAATAAGTCAATCACAGAAGGACAAATATTGTATGAGGCTACCACTCTAAAAACTCATGAAAAAGTTTACACACAAAAAGAAACAATCTTTCATGGTTACGAGTGATAGGAGTGTGGAGACGATGCTAAATAGACAATAGATAAATAGTAACTTTGGTGACGGATAAGACATTACACAATACTGGATAAGCCAGCACAACTTGTCCAAGGCAAGGTCATGGAAGCTCCATAGACACATCCAAACTCCCTGAGGGACTGAATTGTTGGGCAGAGGGCTGTGGGGACCATGGTCTCAGGGAACATCTAGCTCAATTGGTTTCACATAGTTTATAAAGAAAATGTTCTACATTCTACCTTGGTAGGTAGTATCTGGGGTCATAAAAGCCTGTGAGCAGCCATCTAAGATACTCCATTGATCTCTCCCCTTGGGAAGTAAGTGAGTGAGAATGAAGGAAAAAAGATACAAGTGAAAGATTAGTGAAAAGGACTAACGGACCACAACTACCATGGCCTCCATCAGACTGAGTCCCATACAACTAGAAGGTGCCCAGCTACAATCACTGACTGCTCTGACAGGGATCACAACAGATGGTTCTGGACAGAGCTGGAGAAAAATGTAGAACAAAATTCTAACTCAGGAAAAGTGTCCAGACTTACTGGCATGACAGAGACTGGAGAAACCCTGAGATTATGGCCCCTGACACCCTTTTTAGCTCAGTAATGAAGTCACTCCCGAGGTTCACCCTTCAGCTAAAGATTAGACAACCTCAAAAAACAAAACGAGTCTAATGCGGAACAACAGCCCAGGGTCAAGGACTAGAAGGCAGGAGGGGACAGGAAAGCAGGTGATAGAAAACCCAAACTCAAGAAGGGAGAGTGTTGACATGTTGTGGGGTTGTTAACCAATGTTATAAAACAATATGTGTACTAGCTGTTTCATGAGAAACTATTTGTTCTGTAAACCTTCATCTAAAGCACAATAAAAAAAATTAAAAGAGAAAAAAATCCCAAAACTAGATGAATAAGAAACATGACAATAAATGGAGAAAATAATAATGCTGTAAAAAAAAAGTAAAAATATGTGTCTCTTCCAGTCGATCGGCCAGGTAGCTATCTTCCAAATTTCTTGGCATAGATGAGTGAGCACCTCTAGTGCTGAATCCATTTGTTGGAACATCTCAACTGGTATTCTGCCAATTCCTGGAGCTTTGTTTTTCAACAATGCCTTCCGTGCAGCTTGGACTTCTTCTTTCAGTAACATTGGTTCTTGATCATATGCTACTTATGGAAAGGTCTGAATGTTGACCAATTCTTTTTGATACAGTGGCTCTGGGTATTCTTTCTACCTTCTTTTGATGATTCCTGCATCGTTTAATATTTTCTCTGTAGAATCCTTCAATGTTGCAACTCAAGGCTTGAAATTTCTCTTCATGTTTTTCAGCTTGAGAAATACAAAGCATGTTGTTCCCTTTTGGTTTTCTATCTCCATGGGGAAAAACTCTCTAGATAGTAGACACTTGTTAATTTTGGTGATGGGAAAGGCGTTATTGAATATGGGTGAAGTGTGCATAGCTTAACCTAGGTAAATGATGACAGTAAGTAATACACCAGATTAAGAAGACTTATTGGTAAATGCTACAGCATAACAATTTGGCAACAATAGCTGTAACGGCCAAAAAAAAAAAAAAATTGGTTACATAGGTAGATATATGTGCATATATGTGTTTAGCATGGTATATGTGTATATATACATATGCATATATAGGTCTATCTGTAGGCATAGTTATATACTTTGTGTGTGTGCTGCACATATATTCATATACATAATAAAGCCCATGGGGGCACAGTCATGGATATCTCCCAGATATAACCAAACATCTCACAGGACTGGTTTACCAGATTTGAAGGGTTAGGCCAGTAGAATTCGGGGACAACTCAGTCAATTGGCAAAACATAGTCCACAAAGTTTATTTTTTAAATCCTAGTATAGTAAATTGCATCAGGGATCTTAAAAGCTTGCGAGTAGCCATATAAGATAGAATTATTGGTCTCTTCATCTTGAAAAAAAAGAGAAACAAGGAAACCAATGTCTCAAAGCAGAAACTAGTCTACAGAACTAATTGCCTATACAAACCATGGCCTCATCTATCCAGAGACAAGAACTAACACTACTGACAGTTTGACCAAAGACACAATAGATGTTCCTAAATAGATGGGGATTAAAAAAAAAAAAAAAAGGCAGACTTACTGGAACATTAGAGACTAGAGAAACTCCTGAGGTTATTGCCTTCAAAACCAAAACAAAAAACAAAACAAAACCCGTTGCACTGAGTCAATTCCAACTCATAGAGACCCCACAGGACAGAATAGAACTGCCCTACACAATTTCCAAGAAGTGGTTTGTGGATTCGAACAGCTGACCTTTTGGTGAGCAGCCAAGCTTTTAACCACTGCACCACCATGGCTATAAGCTTTAAACTTTGAACTTGTACTGTGAGTTTGAAATGGGTCATGATGGGTGTATTTATACCATGGAAATTAGTAGATGCTAAAATTCAGGGCTTTTTTTTCTTTTTCTTATATTGGGTGGGTTGATAAACATATAACATATGTGAGTAAGATCAAATGTATGAAATTTGATGGGGACTTAAGTATCTGTCAATCTCTTAATTTTACAGATGTGAAACCTGCACCTCAGAGCACTTAAGTGACTTGTCAAGAAAAATATTGTTGGAAGTAAGAATTGAACTCTGTTGACTAGAATGTCTGTTACACTCTGCTTTACGTAGCAAATGCTAACAATTGTACGATTAGGGTTTTACAAACAAGCATCCACCCAAATGAAAAAGTAACAAAATTAAGCAAAACATTTGCCTTAGAGTTGATTCAGACTCATGACAACCCTGAAGTTTCAGAGTAAAGCTGTGCTTCATTGGATTTTCAATGGCTGTGATCTTTTGGAAGTAGATCACCACGTCTTTCTTCTGAGGCATCATCAACCGTTCAGTTAGTAGCTGAACACTTAACCATTTGAGACACCCAGGGACTCCAAGCATCCATCCAAATGGTATTATTTTAGTGGCACCAAGTATTTACTGTTACCAAAAAACCCATTGTCACTGAGTTGATTCTGACGCATAGTGACCTTTCAGGACAGAGTAGAACTGACTCTGAGGGCTTCCAAGGCTGTAATCTTTATGGAAGCCAACCGCCACATCTTTCTTCTGAAGTACAACTGGTAGGTTCAAAAGTCAGCCTTTCAGTTAACAGCCGAGCACTTAACCATTGAACGACCAGGGCTCCTTATTTTTGGTTACGAAGAGTTACATAATAACTATGGCACATCCAGATAATAAGGTACTATACACCCACTAAAAAGAATGAGAAAGATTTCTATGTACTAAGATTGAAAGGTATCAGTGGCTATTGATAAGAAAAACAAGCAAGCTATCGGACAGTGTATATAAAATGCTATATTTCTTTTTGAAGGAAAAAATAAGAATATACATGATTGTTTTTGCAAAAAGCAGAAGCCCTGGTGGGCCAGTGTTTAATGCACTTGGCAACTAACCAAAGGATAGGTGGTTCAAATCCAAAAGCCAATCCATGGGAGAATGATATGGCAGTCTAAAGATTTACAGCCTTGGAAACCCTATTGCAAAGTTCTACTCTGTCCTACAGGGTCACAATGAGTAGAAGTTGACTCCTTGGCAATGGGCTTGTTTTTTTGTTTATTTGTTTGTTTGTTGTTATTTGCAAAAAAGAAAGAAAACAGAAACACGGGAAGAAGAACAAGAAGTTAATAAAGGTGTCTCCTAACAGGTTAAGAGGGAAACAGAGCAGCAAAGGTAAGACCTCTGTCTGTGAGAAAGAAACAATGGCCCTGACACTTGACAGACCGTTACAAACCGCAGTATTCCCTATAAACATATACTATTTCACAGAATTTCAGCTTGAGATGATATGACATCATAACTGTGATGAGATCAGGCACAAATAAAACCACTCTGTAATCATTTATAAACATAAGACAAAAACCAGGACACTCTGCAACCACAAGGAGTTCCTGATTGATGTAAAACGTGAGGTGCTCAGCTACTAACTGAAAGGTTAGTGGTTCAAATCCAACCAGAGATGCCGTGGAAGAAAACCCTCGCAATCTACTTCCAGAACATCAGAGGTTTTGAAAATCCTATGGAGCACGGTACTACTATGTAACACATGGGGTAGCCATGAGTTGGAGTCAGAATTGGTTATTATTATGCAACTACAAAAGTAACAAAATATCCTGGCTAACATGATTAACTACTACCTTTCTACCATGACAACTCTAGCTCCACTTTGTTCCTCCTGGCCACTACAGAAAAATATAAAGATTCTCATCATTGAATACCCTTAACTTATTTGTTGTTGCTAGGTGCCATCAAGTCAATTTAGACTCATAGCAACACTATGTACAACAGAACGCAACATTACCCAGTCCTGTGCCATTCTCACAATCATGACATGACACCACTGTAGCAGCCACTGTGTCAATCCATCTCTTTGAGGGCTTTCCTCTTTTTCCCTGACCCTCTACTTTACCAAGCATGATGTCCTTTTTCAGGGACTGGTCCCTTCTGCTAACATTTACAAAGTATGTGAGACAAAGTCTCACCATCCTTGCTGCTAAGGATCATTCTGGCTATACTTCTTCCAAGACAGATTTGTTAGTTCTTTTAGCAATCCATGGTATATTTAATATTCTTCACCAAAACCATAATTCAAAGGCATCAATTCTTTTTTGGTATTCTTTATTCATTGTCCAACTTTTATGTGCATATGAAGAGATTGAAAACATTATAGCTTGGGTCAGGGGCATCTTAGTCATTAAAGTGACATCTTTGCTTTTGAACACTTCAAAGAGATCTTTTGCAGCAGATTTGCACAATGCAATGCGTCCTTTGATTTATGACTGCTGTTCTCATGGATGCTAATTCTGGATCCAAGTAAAATGAAATCCTTGACAATTTCAAGCTTTTCTCTGTTTATCATGATGTTGCTTATCAGTCCAGTTGTCAGGATTTTTGTTTTCTTTATACTGAGGTGTAATTCATACTGAAGGCTGTAGTCTTTGATCTTCATCAGTAAGTGCTTCAAGTCTTCTTCACTTTCAGCAAGCAAGGTTCTGTCATCTGCACAACGCAGGTAGTTAATGGGTCTTCCTCCAATCCTGATTCTACATATATTCGAACTTCTCAGATCATTTGCTCAGCATACATGTGACTTACTGCATTTAATTTTGGCCCATGGTCAAATTTGAACATGCCAAAATAGAAAATGATAGTTCTGACACATACTGAAAGTGTGAATTTGTTAGATATCCCACGCTGCTATAACAAAAATACCACAAGATGATGGCTTTAACAAAGAGAAATATATTCTTTTATAGTCTAGGAGGCTTTGAAGTCCTAATTCAGGGTGCCAGCTCCAGGGGATGGCTTTCTCTTTCTTGGCTCTGGGGAAAGTTCCTTGTCATCCATCTTCCCAGGTTAAGGAACTTCTTTCTCTGTCAGGGATCCCGAGTACAAAAGTTGCACTATTCTCCTGGCTCTTGTTTCTTGGTGGTATGAGGTCCCCCTGTCTCTCTGCTCACTTCTCTCTTTTATGTCTTAAAAGAGATTGACTTAAACCCTTTGCTGTGAAGTTGATTCAAGACACAGCCTAATCTTGTAGACTGAGTACTGCTTCATCAACATGACTGCCACTAATCCCACCTCATTAATGTCATAGATGTAGAATTCACAACATGCAGGAAAATCGCATCAGAAGACAAAATGGTGGGCACTCACATAATACTGAGAATCATGGCCCAGCCTAGTAGACACACGTTTTTGGGGACACAATTCAATCCATTACAATGAATATCCAAGAAAGCATTAAAAAATTCATACAAGGAAAAGCAGGTTATATACCAACTTGATTTTATTATTATCCAATATTATGAGCCATAAAAATGTATTTTCAAAGATCATTAAAAAATTAATTGAATGCAAGACCAATTAGAAATGGGAAAATAAAGAGACGTGGAAATGGAAGTGAAGTGGAAAAGGCATATTTATGTACAAAAATTGGCTGAGGGTTTGAAATCCTTGTCAGGTTAGAGATAAGTGGTCTTTTCATCAGCCAGTATGAACAACCTGAAAATAAAGCTTTCACCTCCTTGCCAGATTCTCTCACCTTCATTTTTATAGCAGGGTAAGTAGCATTTTTCATTCAGCACACAGTCTCTGTACATCAACTGTGTACTAGGCAAAAATGAATCTGATACAGTCCCAGCCATGAAGGACTTTGGTTCCTATAGGGTGAATCCTAAACATCTTCTCTTTCTCAATTTTATTCAGACATCTCTGATGGAGGAATGCTCTTGGTGCAGTTATTTGATCAATGTCTGTATCCCATGAATGACTAGTAGCTCCAAGGTGCAGGGTCTTTGTGTACCCTTACACTCCTAGTGCCCAGCACAGCATCTGACACAAGTAGACCCTCCATAAATATTTGTTAAATGAATGAATATGAACTCTCCTTCTTCTTAATTTCCATGACAAAGAAGGATTTGCAAAGGCTTTCTCAGGTTTTTGAGGTCATTTTGAAAGAATAAGAACATATATCTCCCAACAGCTTAGGAAGCAGGTTGTAGAATGGTTAAGGAGCACAATTTCCATTGAGACTCCTCAGTCTTGAATACTGGACCTACTACTTATTATATTGTGAGACTTAGGTCAGTTGTCTTAACCTCTGTATAAGTCCCTCGATGGTACAAATGGTAGACATGATCTTCTGCCATCAGACAAATTGGAGTTTCAAGTCCACCCAGAGGTGCCTCGAAAGAAAGTTGTCGATACCTACTTTGAGAAAAAAAAAAAAAAAATCAGCCATTGAAAACACCATGAAGCATAGTTCTACTCTAACATAAAAGGAAAATGCACTTTGCTTCATCTATTTTATAACGTGACCTAACTCAAAGTTGTGACTGCAGCAGCAAAATCATTGACCCAACTATCTGTTAAGAGATTTTGGGTATGCCACTTGAATTTTTGTCTATCCTCTACAAGGGAGATTTAATATCCCTCCATATGGAATTGATTTGGTCCAAAAAAGATTCCAAGAGAGCACAATTTTCATATTTCCTGGGTCAGCACAATCTCATAGAATAGATAGTGGCCCAAGAGGCATGGTCCAAAATTTCTAAGAACCTGAATAAGGACTTTGGAAAATGTGACTTTTTCATTTGAGATCTCCACCATTCCATCACCAAGCCAAAGCTAAGTTCATATAGAAAAAAATTCATTTCTAGAACAAAGTTTGAAGCTGAATTTGATATTTTCTTTTGCTGCTTGATATTCTATAGTTAGACATACAAGAGATCTTCCACATTTTCTCAATTCACATGTTTTCTCCAAGTCTAACCAAGTGACTGAGTCAGCTGTGTGGGCCTATAGAAAATGCTCCCTGGCTTTGCTATGTTTGAGTTCTGACTGAGAAAGAATAGCAAAGCCTATAAACAATTGTACACTGGGAGGTTCAGACTGCGAGTTCCAGGGGACTGAGAGAAGAGGGAGATGCTTGGAGCTGGACAGTGCAGTGAGCAAGGCAGGTGGTCCATGTAGTGCGTGACACAGGTCCGTGGTGAGATAGAGTGTGTTCAGACCCCACATCTATCACTTTCTTGCAGAGAGATGTTTAGGCTAACTGCCTTACTCCTGGAGAGTCATCTCTGGTTCACTGGTACAATTCTTGCCTTCCATGCGAATGACTCAGATTCAAATCCTAGCTGATACACCTCATGTGTGACCACCACCTGTTTATCAGCGGAGACTTGCGTGTTGCTATGATGCTGAACAGGTTTCAGAGGAGATTCCAGTCCAAACAGACTAGGAAGAAAGGTCTGGTTACCTACTTCCAAAATGCAAGCAAGAATATCCTATGGATCACAATGGTATGATGGGCAAACTATCAGGGGGATGGCGAAGGAGCAGGCAGCTTTGCATTCCATTGTGCATAGGACTGACAGGAGTCAGGGGCCTAATAACAGCAGCTAATTACAAAAACGACAACCTCATTTCTCCCAGCTTCTGTGTCCTTGGCTTTATAACAGGGAGAAGAACAGTAGCTCAGTCACATGGTTATTGTGAGGTTGGTTTATAAGCACATTTCTGGGCATATAGTTGTCAGCTATTACTTTAGTCAAGAGGTAGGATTTAATCAAGGTTTTATGATGGGTTGAATCTGGGTAGAGTGAAAAGAAAGAAGGTTCCAGAACGGGGAGCGACATGTGAAGAAACCTAGAGGCAGAAATGAGATGCAGTGTAGAGAATAGCTCTACTAAAATTTTCAATCTTTTTACCAATTGTACAAGAAGATACAAAACTTATATAGTGAATATTTTGTGTATTTAACCAGAGGAAGAATACAGATCCCCAATCCTGTTCCCCTGGAGATTCTTATTCAGTAGGTCTAAGGAGAGACCTATAGGGTGGCTATGAGTCTGAATCAACTTGATGGCAATGAGATTATGGAGAGAAATACAGCCAGAATGTTCCTTAGAATCGAGAGTGATGAGACTTCATCTTGCTTAGTATGGATATGTCATAAGGAAGGACCAATCTCTGGAGAAAAACATGTATTTGTTAAAGAAGAGGGTCATGATAAAGAGGAAGACCCTCAAGGAGATGGATTGACACAGTGACTGCAACAGTGATTGTGAAGAAGACACAGGACCGGGTAACGCTTCATCCTGTTACACATAGAGGCACTATGAGTAGGAACGAATTCTAGGCGCCTAATAATAACAACAAGGAGAGACCCAGGAACCTGTATATTAAAAAAAGAAAAAACACTACATGTTTTTGGTTTATATAGGTTACACCTAGACTACTATTCATAACACTCTAGTTATTCTGAGTCTATGAAAACATATTTTAACATAATTGTTGGACCTTAACTTTTTTAAGTTTAAGCCACTCAAAAAGAACTTCTACCACTACCATGGAAATCTCTGCTCTAGATCTTAAACAGCAATGATTTCCTTACTTCTTGTTTTTGATGTTGTGTTGTTGCTGTTAGGTGCCCTCCAGTCGGTTCTGACTCATTGCAACCTTATGTGCAACAGAAGGAAACACTGCCCAGTCCTAAGCCAGCCTCACAATGATTGTTACGCTTGAGCCCATTGTCGCAGCCACTGGGTCAATCTATCTTGTTAAGGGTCTTCCTCTTTTTTTTTTGCTGACCGTCTACTTTACCAAGCATGTTGTCTTTCTCCAGGGACTGGTTCCTCCTGATAATATGTCCAAAGTATGTGAGAGGAGCATTCTGGCTGTACTTCTTCCAAGACAGATTTGTTCGTTCTTCTGACAGTCCATGATATATTCAATATTCTTTGCCAACACCAAAATTCAAAGGCATCAATTCATCTTCAATCTTCCTTACTCATTGTCCAGCTTTCACATACTTATGAGGCTGTTGAAAACACCAAGGCTTGGGTCAGGCGCACCTCAGTCTTTAATGTGACATCTTTGCTTTTTAACATTCTAAAGAGATCTTTTGCAGCAGATTTGCCTGATGAAAGGCGATGCAATGCATGTAAGGAAATGACACTAATGGTGTAACTTCAAGTAAATACCAGACTACGTATAAGCACAGACTCTCTCTCACACAAACCAATCCACTTACATAAAATCACTTTCAAGCTTACTGAAGTATTTTGGAAGTTTCAGCATCTTCAAACTTCATCAAAAGCCTCTTTCACTGTTTTTAAACATTTGCTGTTATGAATGGCCAGAGACATTTGAACTCCTTCAAGGTACTCTAAGGATATGGAAAAAAAAAAAAAAAAGATGCATTTAGAATTATTTAACTGTAACCATTTATGAAAGAGAATTCTTTCAAATTTGCAATTACCTCCAATTTATGACAAAGTTAAGAAACTGCTAAATTAGAGGATTTTGTCAGAATGCCAAGAAAAGTCACTCGTTGACAGAGACTTATAACCATGCTTTGCAATTCCTGATCTGTTAATTTACTGGGACATGGTTTTACCGTTAAAAAGAGGTAGGTAGAGAGATGCCTCAATTTTACACCTTTCAGGTTTGTTCGGCCAGATTAGATTCTACCAAGCCTACAGAAACCTGAATTGTTTATATTTGAAAAGGTGAAATATTTAAGGACATTTTAGCTGGAATGTATCTCTTTTTCTGGGGAGGCAGATAGCTTTCTTTTTTGCAAGAAGAACTTAATTAAGTAGAAATTTTATACTTCACTCATTTTCATGGGAACATGTTGCAGAAGCTCAAAATGCCAATGAAAAGTTTTTATCCACCTGGAAAAATCCTAATGTCATTAACTATAAATGGTTTATCATCAAGTCAGGTGGCAGGAAAGAAAATTGAAACACAACTTCAAAACAGGAAAGTTTTGTCCTTCAAAAAAAGAACTTTTCCTTGACTTCTTTGGAAATAACTAAATCATGAATTCTTTCACTATCAAATCAACAGCTATGCCTTATCACATCATTTCCACCTGTTAAGAAGCTATCACCAATCATATAGCTGCAAATACGGATACAAGCTACCAACTGTGGGTAGGATAAGACTCTCTCATGGAACCCTATCATATGGGGAGGGAGATAGACTCAAGTCTAGTTGTGTGATGCTATGTGATTGGGCCATGCTTGATTAAGTAATCACTAACTTACCGATACCTTTGTCATTATATATACATAATACATATACACAGATATATGCATATATATACCATAAAAACCAAACCAGTTACCCAGTTACTACCAAGTCGATTCCAACTCATGGTGACCTCATGTGTGTCACAATAGAACTGTGCTCCAGAGGCTTCTTAATGGCAATTTTTCAGAAGTAGCTCACCAAGTCTTTCTTCCAAGGTGCCTCTGCCTGGACTTGAACATCTGACTCTTCAATTACCAGTCCAAATTGTTGGCATTTCTGCAACCCAGAGACACCCATATATCGATACATTCACCATAAAAGTTAACTTTTGCTCGCGTTGGTGCACTGCTGCCCACTGCTGCAGTAAACAGCCGGAGGTGTTTCATTGTCAACCACAGTGCAAGGGAGCCAACATAAAAGCAGCCAGATGCAACCCACTTCTTTTTAGTGAGCTGCCTTTGCTTTGCTATTTTAGTTCGGAAGTAGACAGTGTCAGCCAGGGCCTGCCTGCTATTGAGGTAGTAGAGGCAGGCAGTATTCAGATCTCTACAATTAAACATAAACGTCCTCTGTGACAACAAAGCAGAGAATCTGTAGTTTAACATCAATTGGACTATAAAGCAAAAACGAATATTATGAAAACATGTTGAGCGTTTATACCAGGTCTAACTGGAAATTGAGACTAGCATAATGAGATTGACAGTGACAAAAAGTGCAGAAACTAGAAAAAATTGCTAACATTCATCTCATTTTAGTTATTTCTTTTCTTCTTGTCACCACTCTGAAGGAGCTTCAAATGCCTGTCAGTACCCACATGGTGTCATTTCTCCATACACTAAACTAAACCACAACTATCAGGTTATCACCTTGATTCAGAAAGGGCCCATTTTTGAAGGACTAAAATGTCAGTGATTTGATTGTTTCCAAGGCTTTAAGGAAACTCTTAGTCAATTGTTCTGATGCTATTTTCCCTTTTTTTCTCATTTGCTGCTAAATCTAGACAAAGCACTGTTTGAATCTAAGTTTCTCAGTCATAAGAAAACTAAGTACACATTTTGTAATTTATTTTTCAGTGATGTTTCCTTCATAATGTTTCCTATAAACATGAGATGTTTTTAATCCTTACCATTAAAAGAAAAATTCTCCCTCCCTCCCCCTGCACAACGATATAATTAGCTGATTACAAATTTAAAAGTAGACAAAGGGCATAGAATATTCACAAAAAGAAATACAAATGGTTAGAAAACATACGAAAATGATTAGCCCTTTCTATTATCAAAGTACTAGAAACTGTGGTGGTGTAATGGTTAAGAGTTCAGCTGCTAACCAAAAGGTCAGGAGTTCATATCCACCTGGCACTCCTTGGAAATCCTTTGGAGCAGTTCTACTCTGTCCTACAGGGTTGCTATCAGTCAGAATCGACTCAACGGCAATTTTTTTTTTTAATAAAGTAACACAAATGTGAGCATTTTACCCCTTGTATCAAACTGTCAAGATTTATTTTAGTTCTCAGTGTTGGCATGGACTTGATGAGTCGGGCTCTCGCCTGTACTACTTGTGGAAGTATCGACTTTTAGAATCATTGAGAAAGGAATTTGTCCTCATATAATAAGCACTCCAAGTGGCAAAACATTTAACTTGTTTCAGCAAGTCTCCTGCTAAGAAGCTACAGCAGAACCTGCTAATTTCCCCTTATATCCACTCTCCCTTTTGTGTTTACATAATAAAGACCCTGGATTTCAGATGTGCATATGGCTGCCCAGAATAAACAGGACATATCTCAGCCACCCTTCCAGCCAGATGTGGACTTACTGATTAAGATCAAGCCAATGGGATGTTACTGGAAACCTGTAGATAAGATTTATTGAAATACCGAATCATAGAATTCACCCCACTTTCTAAGAGCAAATTCTCAGATCCTTAGACTCTCCCCTAACTTGCTCTCTCAAAGTCCAAATTCTATTGTAGGTTCTTTCTAACACCCTCTTATTGAAATGTACCACATGAAGTTACTTTGGATAGCAAACAAGTTATTTGCTATAGTAATTGCTAAACACAAGTTATTCCGTTCTTGAACAATAATTTACTTTCTTAGACAGATTAATAAAGAAATCCCAAACTTAAAGCTATTTGTAGACTATCATAGCATCATTAACACACACACACACACACATCAAAGTTTCTTAAAGAAATGTAGAACTGATGGAATTATTGGACGTCACCTCACTACCAAAAGTGAAGTGATATGCAATTTAAATATCACATTTGTGGAGTCACTGCTAGAAAGAAGCCTGTGAAAACTTCAATAATTATTAGTCTGTCATGATAAAATGTACCAAGAATTATGACTCATATAATAAAGGTATCATTTCACTGACACTAATCACACTCTCAGGGTTATTAGAAGTAATCTTCTTATTTTAATGAGAATAAAAGATTCTGATGTTAAATTGGACTTTTCAGAACTTTTTGAGCACTTTTTAAATTTCATTCTATTGTCTTGACTTTATATAATTATAAATTATAAACTATAATTTTAAGCAAGTAAGCTAAAAATATGTCTTTCTACTGGGAAGTAAAACAAAAGTAGTAGGTGGCAAGAAGAAACCGTTGAGGCAATAACAGTTCTCATATTCTTGTTTCTTGCTCTGCCACTGCAGGCTGAAATCTAATAGGACATCCAGTTACATTTGATGAATGGTTTTAACAAAATGATCACAAATTTCCCATGAGGAGAATAATTTTCATGGTATAAAATTCTATTAGAGTAGACAAAACATAATATGTATGCCATTTTGTTTAAGCAAGTAGAGGAAAACAGAAGTTTCAAAATGAAATTACAGTACATGAGGAATCTATGTTTTTCAAAGGAAATTTCACATGAATCTTTTTATCAAGAACGTTGCTCCTAACCCCAACCTCTACCTACAATTTTTCTTTCTTATCATTTGAATTTTCAAATATTCAGCTTCCTGAAAGAGGAACATATTTAGAGTTAACATTACCTAAATGAAAAAGAGAGAGAGAATAGCAACAGCAACGAGAACAACCACGAAAGGGAAAAGATTAGACTTACCTTGTTGATTGGCTTCATCAGTAAAACCTGTGTTCCAGAAGTAAGATGAAGGCACCCAGCCTCTCAGCATATGTAACCCAGGTGAAATTACTTGATATCCAGAATCCACTGTCAATCGTCACCCCTCCAATCATCAGATGTACTGGCCCTCCAGGTTTGTAGAAAGCATCATTAATGAAATATCTCTGTGAAAGTAAAAATATTTTTTCTAAGTCACTAACTCGCTAGGCCTTGCAATAATTTGATTAGTCAGATTTGAATTATGATTCTGAGATACCAACTAAATCAGCGACATTGCTCAAGTCACTGTGCCTACACGCTGGACAAATTCAGTTTTTACTTTTGGTGGTAAAATAGACACAACACCAAACTGGCCATTTTAATGTGTACAATCCAGTGGTGTAAATTGCACTCACAGTGTGCAACCATCACTACTATTTCTTTAAATTTCATGCCGATATTTCAAATTCAAATTTAGAATGTCAGATTCTTGTTTGACTGTATACTTGTAACTATTTTCTTTTACTCTGAAAGTGTGGCTTCCTAACATTAATTATTTATTTGCTTTATGCAAATAATATATAGTCATACACATATTAGCGTAAATGGCGATATTAAAAGGACCCCGCAATGGTTAAGTGCTAGGCTGCTTACTGAATGGTCTGTGATTTAAACCCACCAACTGCCTATGGGGATAAATGGAATCCAACTGCCACATATTTTTCCCACAGAGTGCCTGCTGGATCCAACCACAGACCTTTTGGTTAGCAGCCTAGCCCTTAACTATTGCACTACCAGGGCTCCTTCCCATAAATATTACAGTCTAGGAAATATTAAGTGGCAGTTCTGCTGTGTTCCATATGGTTGCTATGATTGGAATCAACACAATGGCATGCAGAAACAACAACAATATTGAGATAGTATGGGTAGCTTCAGTTCTGAGTTAGAAAGGGAACTCAGGGTAGAAATGAGGAGAATGCTGACACCTTGTAGGTATTGAATCCAATGTCACAAAACAATTTGTGCATAAATGTTTTAACGAGAAACTAATTTTCTCTGTACACTTTCACCTAAAATACAATTAAAAAAAAAAAAAAAGAATGATAGTATGATTATTGAAAATTGATTTCTTTACCAATGTTTGTGTGTGTATGTATACTTAGAATCTATCCTACAAGAGATAATAAAGTCAAAGTACTGAGCTGTTCATTCTCTTAATTCTCTCTAGTTAAGCCACAAACATAATAAAAAATTAGCTCCTTTTCATTTTATTTTCTGTTTTTAATTGTTTTATTGTAAATATTTACATGGTTCCAAAGCTAAACCTGCAAAGGAAAGTATATTAAGAAAAAAACTAGGATGATTTTATTTCCTAAAGTTTTTACCTCCCTCTCATTATATGTAAGTAAACATTTTTACTAACTTTTTATTTATTCTTTCATGATTTTGCAATATATATGTATATTATATATATATATATATATAATTGTTCTGCCATTCCTTAGGGTGCCTCCATGTCACACAATATCATATCTTACAGATCAGTACATAACAGTATATTAAGATATTGAAATGTTCCTCACTCTCTTTTACAACTACAATTTATTTTCAAGTGTGGATATACCCTAATCATTAAACTAATATTCTATTGATCAATATTTGATTTATTTGAGAGCTGTTCTTATTCTAAATGTTGCTTCAGTGAATTGTTTGTGCATATATATTTTCATAGTTTTTCTAGTGGATCCTCGAGGCAGATTCCTGAAAGAAGGTATAATTTTACTCAGTATTGCTAAATTCTCTCTAGAAAGGTTGTACCATTTTTCGCTCCTACCTGCGATGTATGAAAGTGCCTATTAACCAATAGCCTAGGCAACAGGGTAGGTTATCAAGCTAGAAAAATGGTATTGGAAAGCAGTTCATAACTGTGGCCAAAGTTTTTCCTAAGAATTCAAGATCTTAAAGTAAAATCAACTCTATATACAAAAGATCAGAACACTTAATGAAAAAAAAAATAGAGATGAAAACTATAGTGGTCACACTCAGAATATGAGTAGAAGAAAAAATAAACTTATCATAGAAATAACAACTATTCACAGAAATGAAGAATCTAGAGGTCAAGCTGGAGAAGAATTAGGAGAAATGCATGGAAAATTATTTAAAATGAATTAGAGAGAAAATTAGAACTTGTTGAGTGACAGACAACAGACACTCAACAGATGTGTAATTGGTGACTTTAAAGAAGAAAAATAAATATTTAGAATAGGAAAAATACATTATTTAAAAAAATGATACAGAATAAATAGACTATGTCTCAGGAAAAACTGCTATCAACTTATCAGCACCAACATATGTCCCAAAACCCAAAAACCCAATCCCTTCCCAGCGAGTTGATTCCAACTCGCAGAAATCCTACAGGTCAGAGTAGAACTGCCCCATAGTGTTTCCAAGGAGGGTATGGTGGATTCGAACTGCAAGCTTTTCACCACTGCACCACCAGAGCTCCAGGTGTGTCCCACGAAATTATATTTACTTCAGAGAAAAAGAAAGGATCCTTCAGGCATTGAGGGAAAAATTCTCACATAAGGAGGCATATATTTTGCTAGACTCAACATGCTACACAGCAACATGCAGTGCTAGATGAGCGCTTAAGAATGCACACAAACTCAGGGAAGAAAATTGACAAGCAAGAAATATATACCTAGCCATTCAGATATCGCACAAGTATTAAAATTCACAGACTATAATTATTGTATGTCTTTTTTTAAATAATCTATCGTGACAAAGGGAGAGGGGATGAAAAATTTGTTTATTTATATACAAAACTGAGCCTAAAACAACCAAGAGGTTACGGTTATTGAGTAGACTGAAATGTTACAAAATATGAAAATTAGAAAAATACGCTGATCAAAAGCAGGAAAATGCAGAACAGAATTTCAAATTCTTATGGAATCTAGAATTTCTGGATTCCTGGAAGCTGGATGGACTCTTAAAATTATTGTCCTGAGGTAACACTTAAATCTCAAGCCAAAAATATCCCCTGAAGCCTTCTTAAAACCAAATAATAATTTAGTTTTACTAGTAAAGTATGTCTGCCTTGAGTGTTACACTCTTTTAAGATCTACGTACATGGGATCAAATTGACAAAAGAAACACGAAAGATTAGATAGGAATCTTAGGGGGTTGTGAATTTATGTTAATGGAGGAGGAACAAATCAGAAAAGGAGGGTGAAAATGGTTGTGCAACTCTAAGAATGAAATCAATGTCACTAAATTGTACATGTAGAAACTGTTGAACTGGAGAATGTTTGACTGTGTATACTCTGAACCACAACAAAATACTCAAAATAAATTACAAACAAGCAAATAAAACCTATGGATAACAAAAACAGGAACGTAACGGAGCAAAAGTGGAAAGTTATAGTGCACAGGGAAGGACTTTATCTTTTATAAAATCGTAAAGAGAAGTACTAAGAATAATAATGTTTTGTTGTCGTTGTTAGGTGCTGTCCAGTTGGTTCTGACTCCTAGTGACCCCATGTACTAGAGAACAAAACACTGCCTGTTCCTGTGTCATCCTCACAATCGTTGCTACGTTGGAGCTCATTGTTGCAGCCATTGTGTCAATCCATTTCATTGAAGACCTTCCACTTTTTTGCCAACCTTTTACTTTAACAAGCATGATGTCCTTCCACAGGGAGTGGTCCCTTCTAATCTCATGTCCAAAGCACCTGGGATGAAGTCTCCCCTTCCTTGTTTCTAAGGAGCATTCTGGTTCTACTTCTTCAAAGACCGTTCTTCTGGCTGTCCAGGGTATATTCAGTATTCTTCACCAACACCATAATTCAGATTCATCAAGTTTTATTCATTCCTCCTTATTCATTATCCAGCTTTTGCATGCATATGAAGCAATTGAAAACATCAAGGCTTGAGTCAGGTGCTCCTTAGTCTTTAAAGTGTTATCTTTGCTTTTTAACACTTCAAAGACGTCTTTTGCAGCAGATTTCCCCTTTGCAGTATTCTGTTTGATTTCTTGACTGCTGCTTCCATGGTGTTCATTATGAATCCTAGTAAAATGAAATCCTTTACAACTTCAGTCTTTTCTCTGTTTATCATGATGCTGCTTATTGGTCAACTTGGAAAGATTTTTGTTTCATGCTGAGGTGTTATCCATACTGAAGACTGTAGTCTTTGATCTTCATCTGTAAGTGCTTCAAGTCCTCTTTGCTTTCAGTAAGCAAGCTTGTGCCATCTGCAGGTTGTTAATGAGTCTTCCTCCACACAACCAGTCAAAATTGAGTTTATTGAAATACCTTGTTTTGTCACTTTGACTTTGGAACCATATAAA
>NW_004444083.1:7037815-7042293 GCF_000243295.1 Trichechus manatus latirostris
GGGGTGAATACAAAGCACATACACACACAAACACAAGCACATACATGCTGGTATTAACAAAAGAAAGAGTGGAAAATAAACCATAAATAGAATTTTTATTGTTACCTGTAGGGAGATGGAGGGAAAAGGGTGAAAGGTACAGGAATACAAGCTAGACTTCTCTGAACAAATCTTGTTTTGTAGATTTGATTTGGAATCATGTAAATATAATATATCATTATAAAACAAAATTAAACTTTATAAAACAAATTTTAAAAGTAATAAAATGAATTAAATAGACATGAATGGTATCTGATTAGCACATAACCACACAGAGAGGAATAATTCTGAGTCACTGAAAAGTCAGCAGTTTAACTGTACGTCTTAAGCAGAATCAATCTTGTGGATGAATAGACTGCAAAGTAAATTTTTAAAAATCTTTTAGTAATTGCATTGCTGGTGGCAATGTTGGTATTATTATTTTGAGACTACTGTGTAATATGAAGTAAAGAAAATGAATGATTGTGTATTTTTCTACGTCTATAATCCTTAATGTCCTTTTAAAATCTGGCACATGAAGAGAATGAATTAAGCATTTATACTGTCTTTCCAATACAAATTGTGTCACTATGTAACCAAATAATAGATAATGGGAATTTCTTTTATACACATATTCAAGCTAACAAATTTCCAATACAAAATAAATATTATAATTTTGCAACCTCCTATATGAATTAATAGATCTAGGCATTGAGCATCAACAATATCTACCACAATAAGAATTAAAAAATTTAGAAAAAAATCAGGCATTTCATATGTCTATATGAAAGAACTTGCCATCATGAGGTAGACTTTCTCCCTTGCTCTCTCAAAAAAAAAAAAAAAAAAAAAAAAACTGAGTTTGATCAATTCTATAGATCCAGCAATGAATTCATAGAAAATTTATGAAAACTTGAAAGCTAATAAAAAATAATAACTGAAAATATTCTTCAAAACTAAATGGTTCAGCGAAGAATGGCATGTTATCTCAGTGAAATGTCCTTAAATCAAAAAACCAAGCCGGTTGCCATTAAGTAATTTCTGACCCATCCTGAGCCCAGACGTGTCAGAGGAAAATTGTGCTCCACAGAGTTTGCAAGGCTGTGACCTTTCAGAAGCAGATCACCAGGTATTTCTTCTGAGGTGTCTCTAGCTGGCTTTGAACCACCAACTTTCATGTTAGTAGTTTGGCATTTAACTGTTTGCACTTCCCAGGGACTGAAAAACTTCCTCATCTCTTCTATACATCTCAGACTTCTAGAGCACCCTCCTCAAGACCTCAAGCTCACACTATCCCCACCTGTTGTCACCTGCCCTGGTCATTAGTTTTTACCTGTGGCCATAACTGTGAATGATGTTTGCTAAAATGGTCAAACTTATGCAAGAACGAGCCTTCTGTAGGGTGCTTCACTTTCCTCAATGTGTCACCCCGAGTCCATCTCAAGAGAAAACTCTGAACACAGGAACAGAGGAGCAGTAACAGCAGCCACCCAAGAGCTCAGGCCATGGTCTTCTTGTGAGAATCAGTTTCCACAGTTTGGGCTATTTCTACTGCAATGGCTCGATACCCTAGTGTAAGACTGGCAGGCATCGGTACTGGATCTCGGCCCCTGGAGCAACATGATGTTATCTCTACCTAGAAATATAGGTACCACCATCTTCACCACCTCCTGAGACTACAGGGGCAGTCAAGTAGAAAAGGTCAAATAGGGGAGGAGAAAAGATGTCTGGTAGTGCCTTTTCACCCCACCTGCTTGGGAGGAGAACTTGGGCTATTGGTCCTCAGGGCTGCAAGAACCATCAAAGGCAGGAGACAAGGGTAAGATTTGGAAATGTTAAGAAACTCAACCTGTATTGAGTGATTTCCTTGTTTTTGCTTTCTTGCCTCTTGTAGGGTCTTCTGGTAGGACTCTAAGTCCACACATGTAGAACGACAGGATGAAAGACCAAATTCCAATCAATGTGACATCTCTGTGCAGAAGCTCAAGCATTTGAACCTCTGGTTGCAGTTTCACTCTCCTGGTCCCTCTATTTCTTTGTAGAACTGGCACTGCTATTGCTCTCTCATGCTAATATTAATCACCACCACCATCATCACCTCTTTTTCAATGTCTCCACTGCCGTAAACATGCTCTGAGATATCCAAACCATGCTGACCTCCTGGAGAGATAAGGAGTCACCATGGCTTTTCTTCCTTGAAATGTCTTGTAGTAGAAATAAGAATGCAATATCAGTACAGGAAAACAAGAGAAGAGAGAAAGGCATGGGAGGAATCATCTGAGAGTTCTTTAATTAAACACGTGTCTATGTCAGTATGGAACTAGGCAATTTTAAATGGTGCAAGGTTTTCCATAAAGAAGGGATGTTGGATTGGTGTCTTGAGTTCTCAATGACATTCTTACATTTCTAGCACCCAAAGACTAATTAACACCACCAGCTTGGATGGGTTTGAAGCTTTAACTCATGGTGACCTTAGGTATAACAGAACAAAACATTGCCTAGTCCTACACCATTCTCATAATCTTTGGTATGTTTGAATTCATTGTTGCTGCCACATGTCACTCCATCTCATGGAGGGTTTCACTTATTTTTATTGACCCTCTACTTTACCAAACATGATGTCCTTTTCTAGCAATTGGTCTTTCCTTATGACATCCAAAGTAAGTGTGAGAAAATCTCGTCACCCTCCATGGCTTCCAAGGAGCATTCTACCTGTGCCTTATGTTTTATGTGTTCCCTATTATTTTAATTACATGGAAGAGTAGTGATTACATTCCAAGTTTCAGACCTGCTGCTTTGCCACTTAATCTAGATTTCCTAGAAATATAACTGAACATAAAGACCTCCCTGCAGTTGTTGTTGTTGTTGTTAGGTGCCATCAAGTCAGTTCTCATTCGTAGTGACCCTATAACAGAAGGAAACACTGCCCAGTTCTGAGCCATCCTCACAATCTTTGCTATGTTTGAGCCCATTGTTGCAACCACCATATCAATCCATCTTGTTGAGAGTCTTCCTCTTTTTCACTACCCCACTACCCTACCAAGCATGATGTCCTTCTCCAGGGACTGGTCCCTCCTGATAACCTGTCTAAAGTACGTTAAATGAAGTTTCGCCATCCTCACTTCTAAGGAACACTTTGGCTCTATTTATTCCAAGACAGACTTGTTAGTTCTTCTGGTAATCCATGGTATATTCAATATTCTTTGCCAACACAATAATAATAATAATAAAGGCATCAATTCTTCTTCAGTCTTCCTTATTCATTGTCCAGTTTCCGCATATATATGAGGCAACTGTAAATATCATGGCTTGGGTCAGGCACACTTAGTCCTCAAAAGGACAGGTTTGATTTTCAATACTTTAAACAGTTCTTTTGCAGCAGATTTTCCCAATGCAATACATTGTTAGATTTCTTGACTTCTGCTTCCATGTGTGTTAATTGTGGATCCTGCAGAGAGATATATAAATTAAGAGCATCAGTAAATTATTTCTCCTTAAGGATCCCTAACTTTCTATAACTTGATTTGTATCAAGCAGAAGTAAATGCTTTGCATCTTTCTGATCCTGTTTCCACACAGGCTCATAGACTCACAGAAGCTGAAAGTAAGCATTTGAGAACTTGGCACATGAAAGTTTCTTGTCAAAGTCTTTTAGTTCTTTCCACCAAAAACCTCAAGTTTATATATCTAATTTAAAGATAAAATTCAAACAAAAATTTCCAACTTTTTCAATCATTTGATTAGGTAATTTTTCTTTCCTGAAGGTAATAGTCTTTTTTTTTTTAATAATAATATTAGAAAACAATAATGGGATCCTCAGTTATTCTTTAGTTCTTTACACTATTACTAAGAATATCTGAATAAGGCTATTGATTTTATAACTGTTAAAAATAGAATATTCTAGTATCCCCTCCCCCCCTTTTACTGCTCCCATGCTTAGCAAAGAATATTTCCTATCCCACGTTAAAAACACTATTAAATGTTATGGGTGGTATAAGTGAAATTTTAGGGGTAATGGATATTCTAGATCTTGATTATGGTGGTATTTATGGTGGTAGTATGTAATAAGACAGCTATTAAAACTCAATGAATTACAGATTTAAAACTGAAAAAAAATTATTACATATAACTAATTCCAAAATAAAGCTGATTTGTAAAGATTTCATGAAACAATAGTCTTTGCATCTGATTTATATTGGCTCTACCTCCTTAAGGATTCGATTTGAGGTTGCCAGTCCCCTTCTCCCCACTCCAACCCTTTGAGTCACTGCTGCATATGTAGGTGTCTTAGTATTTTCCAGTTTCTTCCTGAGCTTGCTCACTCCTTTCTTCCAGTATGTGCTTGGCTAGGAGAGCTGGCATTGCAAATCCCCATTAAGTATAAGCCTTAACACCCTTACCTTAAAAAAATGGATTTAGAGGACTCCGGCAAGATGGCGGTCTAGGCAGAAGCACCACGCC
>NW_004444083.1:7050474-7064435 GCF_000243295.1 Trichechus manatus latirostris
CCAATGTCATAAAACAGCATGTGTGTTACTGTTACATGAGAAACTATCTGTTCTGTAAGCCTTCACCTGAAGTACAATAAAATATTAAAAAAAAAAAAATGGATTTAGAGTGAAACAATAGGATGCATTGGTTAAGAGCTTGACTGCTAATCAAAACGTCAGCAATTCAAATTGACAAGTCACTCCATGGAAACCATATAGGCCAGATCTACTCTTTTCTGAAGGGTCGCTATGAATTAGAATCGACTCAAAGGCAGTGGTTTTTATTTGGTTGAATAAATACTAGAATAGATAAAAAACATTCATTTTTATTTTGTTTATTTATTTTTTATAGACTAGATGAAACTTTTCTGCTATATACTTTTCCCTTAGGGGCAGTGGTGATTCAGCGGTAGAATTTGCGCTTTCAAAGTAGAAAAATACAAGTTTGTTTCCAAAAATTCCAAGTTTGTCAATACATTTTATGGGCAGCCACCTCAATCTCTCAGTAGGAATTGTGTATTACTATGATGCTGAATAGATTTTAGAGAAGATTCCAGACTAAGAGAGACTAAAAAGAAAGGCTTAGAAATCTGCTTCCAAAAGTCAACCAGTGAAAACACTGTGGATCACAACAGTCAGATCCACAACCTATCATGAGAACGGTACAAGACCATGGACTGTTTCCTTCTGTTTTGCTCGGGGTCACCATGAGTCAGGGGATGACTCAGTGGCAGCTAAAAAATTTGTATTTTAAATAATGGTTGTTTAATTTTCATCTCCACAAAGAATAATATGTGGTCTTTTCTACACCTACCCTGCCAACAAACCTATTTTCTCCTGAAATCAAATCCAAATCCTTTCCATGACTTACTGGGACCTTCATGCTCTGGCAGCTGCTTGTCTATAAAATCTCTTTTTAGGCTACTTTTCTTGCCCTTCATACTCCTGGGCTTTCTGCTTTTGCAAATGCACAAAAAAGGTCTCAGAATCATGCTCCCTGTTGTCAAGGAATTCTCTACCTTAGCCCCCCATGACCACATCCGTCTTCCTTCCCTCCCCATCTACGTAGATTAGCCGAATGCAATGTAGCTAATAGTGCAAAATAATTTAAAAATTAAGTAATTAAATAAAAATCCCATAGACATCACAAATATTGATGAGTGAATTTCATGGTTGTAGCCATTATTTAAAAATTTGTGCCTTCACAGAAAATGTCATTGAAGACAAAGGGCAGAAGGACGAAACTCTGTGTGTGGAAATTTTATATCTATAAAAGAAGCAGAGATCTGAGAAAGGAAGCTCAGTGTGGAAGTATAAAAATAGGGTGAGAAAACAGATAAATGCAAGAGGTTGTTGGAATATTCTATTAAGAAGCTGGCTTTGGATAATACTCTGAAAGTATCTTGTTTACTAATGAACTCTTGTTGGTTTGAAAATATCTTGTTTATTAACCTATTCAATTGCTTATTGCAAATCCGATTGTGTCACCCCTTTGCAAAAAAACATCAATTAGTCCCTTATGAACACTATGAATAAAAGCCAACTCCTCACCCTGACTAATAAGTCATGAAGTCATCAGGCCCCTGCCAGCTTATCTGATGTCCTGGCATCTCACTTGCCCCTTGCCCACTACACTCCTACCACACAGGACTTCCTTCTGCCTTTGGAATGCTTGGAATTTATTCCCAGCTGAGACCATTTGCACTGGCTGTTCCCTCTGCAGTGAATGCCCTTCCTGCTCACTTTAGGATGGCCCACTCCTTGTTTATCCTCTGATTGCAGCTTAAATGCCACTTCCTCAGAGAGGTCTTCTCTGAACTCCAGTCTAAGCAGCCACTCTCTAACACAGCAAGAGTAGGAATTTTCTCTTATGTGAGTTCCCACTCAAATGTAAGCTCCACACAAGCAGGAACATATGTCTAATTCCCTCCTGCATCTCCAGAAGCTGAGGAAGTATCTGTGGAACCTTATTTCACTCATGAGGTATGAATTTGAAAAAAAGGAAACTTGTGACTTAAAAATGATGTGACTACGTGCATAAAAAATCCAAAGCTATTGATAAGAGAATGAAACTGATTGGCTTAGTACAAAAATCAGTTTACAAATATCAATTGTGTTCTACATTCCTGCAACATAATTTAGAAAAGATATTAGCATTAAAAAAAGTAAGTTGTACAAGTAATGTGCCTTGTGAGTAACAACAACACAGCAAATAATCTAGCAAATAGTTTATATTTTCTTTTAATTAGGTCAGATTCAAGTTTATCTTATGACAATATCACTTCAACGCACTTACATTATGATGTTTAAAAAGAAAGACTAGTCCTCCTTTGCCAAGATGTGATTTTACAGTCATGTTGGTTTAAAAAAATCATTGTAGTCACTGATGAATTTGCATTAAAGAGAAGGACAAGGATAGCTGAACCCACTGCAGATAGCACATATACGTCTACATTTTCAGGATGCAAAAACTATGTATGCTGTGAAAATTCCTTACAAGATGACTCAGATTAATAATAACTAAGGACAAATAAATGAGGCAAATAAATTGGTGACAATTTTATTACTCACACTAATAATGTATTTTTTAATTATCTATACCATACATGAGAATTTTGTAATCAAATAGGACATAGTTTAACCTTCAATAAAACACTTTCATTAGCATTATTAATATTAGCTATTGAGTACAGGTAATATTGCTAATCAAAATATTGAGAACATTTAAACAATGTATAATGCTATTAGCAGGGGTCCCTGCTATGTAAAATGCAAGTTACTTTATTGTCAGCATCACAAAATGACTGGTGTGGGCCTGTCTTGGAGGAGAGGAGTCCATCGTCAGCTGTGTTTTATTCAAATTTGCATTATGGAGGGGCAGGATTTTGCAGGGTTTCACTCCTTTTAATTGAATGTGTAACGCAGCTAGTGTGTGTGTGTACCGTTATTATACCAGTGGAAATTTGCACACCCCTGAGCTCCATGTCTACACATTCCCACACACAGGGGAAACTCTTCCATAGAGCTTCAGAGAACCTTGTTTAGCTACATTTTCATTAACCACAAGGGATAGCTGCTGAGGCCATTGGCCACTTAGAGTGACAGTCTGCTTTTCCCAAACTCCACATTTTTTTTTTCCAGGAAAAAGTCTCATAGGATCACTCATTCCTCCCTCTGCGTGTGTCTGTCCATCCATCTAAGAAAATCAGCAGGCCAGAGATTCAAGTCCTTTTTGTCCTTTTGTCTCCTCCATCAGAGAAGACTGAACCAAACAGCGTGACTCCTAGGTTCTCAGTCATTCATTCTGTGACAGTTCCCCTTATTCGACCATTTGTGACTGTAAACTAAGCAGAAACTAGGAAGCTATTACTTTCATGTAGTAAAAACTGAGGTACTGCACCAAGTTCCTTAGACAAAGACTTAAAATAACATACCCACCGCACTCTGACTTATGGGCCACTGCCTGTTCACAATGTTCAGTGGCAGCAATGAACTTGTTATCGTAGCGGTATATGTCAGCTAAGACGAAAATATTAATTTATTAAATACTTCATACTGATTTTCCCTAAAAATCATCAGGTGTCAGGAACAGTATCTGTAAGTGCGAACACATGAACACACACATTAGCACACAGATACAAAGACAGACACAATCACTGTCTAAAATCTAAGATATTTGCATTCTCAATTTTAGTATACAGAGGGATAGAGCTATGCATTTTTTAGGATAACTGAACAGCGCCCTCTCTATTTAGATCATTGGGTGGTAGACTGGACACTTCTAGAATTAATAAAGACTAATCAGGAAACATCCACCTCAGATTGACATAATAGATCAAACATATCAAAGATCACGAAGATGGCACACAACCGGCCAACATTTTCTTCTCTTATACATAAGGTGACCATGAGTCAGATCCAACTCCACAGCAACTAATAACCACAACAATCAGGGACCATGTACACTTTTATCTCTTTCTTATCTTATGATCATAATTAAGAAAAAAATTTGTTTTAAACAGCTAACTTCATTTCCCACATTGGAATGTCTCCTTTCATTTGCAAACTGCAAATATTCATACAGTTAAAATATGTGTTAAATTACTTTTGCTCCAAGCATACCATGGTCTTCACAGGTGTAACTCAAAAGCAAATTTGTCTGGTAAGAGTTGATGGGAATCAACATCAAATAGGTAATTTGCTCACTAACTGTGTGCCCTTCCTTAGAGTTTTGATCCCATACTATCATTTATTCTTTGAGGGTCCTTTATAAGAAATTGTAAAGTCAGATCTACAGAAATGTATTTGTGCACAAGGGGGACTTTTCCACATTTCCATAGTGTCTGTGCAGCCCTTTTAAATCTCTACTTAGCATGAAGAGATGCAATGCAATTGAAACAAGACTCTCCAGTGTAAAAGTATCACTATTAAATTTATGAACAATGTCCTCTTAGGAGGAAGCTACAGCAATTAATGTAGCTTCCCTTGGTTCTCACCTAGGAGAATATTAAACATGTCTGGAACTGTATTGCTTGCCTGGTAGGGGCTCAAGAAACATTTGTTGATGGGCTGGTTGTAAACTATACACTGCACATGGACGGACACATGCACCATAATTTTTCAAACATAGTTTGCCCAAGTTAATAACACACAAACACACATATCCAAATCAACCAAACCAAACCCGTTGCCTTTGAGTTGATTCTAAATCATAGTGACTGTAAAGAACAGAGTAAAATTGCCCCATAGGGTTTCCAAAGAGCAGCTGGTAGATTAGAACTGTTAACCTTACGGTTTGCAGCTGAGCTCTTAACTAGTGAGTCAGCAGGGCTCCAGAAACACACATATAACCCTGGGAAATGACAAAATTATATTAAAAAGTGCTGGAATAATACACCATGCATATACCTCAATGTCTCTTGGCATTTCCAGGAGTGAGTTTCGGTCTCATTCATTCTCATTCAATAGTCTGAAATGATAATTTTGATCATATTTGTATGCTAAAGGTATAAGCCATGATCAAGAAGTCACGGATTAAGTTGGGTATAAACCCATTGCCTTCGAGTGGATTCTGACTCAGAGCGACCCTACAGGACAGAGTAGAACTGCCTCATAATGTTTTCCAAGAGCAGCTGGTGGATTCAAAATTTCAGCCTTTGGGTTGGCAGCCAAGCTCTTAACCACTGTGACACAAGGGCTGGGAAACTGAACAATTAAAAACTGTGCATCTGCTCTTGGGCAGTTCATGGTCCAGTCTGAGAGCCGTGGATTTCCTTGTAAGGGATCTTCACCCAGATACATTTCACTGGAGACAGAGACTTCAGTAGAGTTCTCCATGTCTGGCAACCACAGCCTGAAAGGGCAGGGCTGGTACCAACACCCACCCAGTTCCCTGAGGTATCTGGGCCCACATGAAGCCTGGATGCAGGATAATGCAGATGCAATAACTTGGATACAAGTTTGTTTGAGAAAAAATCAGAAAAAAAAAAAAAATGAAGAAACCCTGAGAATTATGTGAGATACAATCAAAACCAAAAATTTGCCTGTGGTCGGACTTCCAAAGCAGGAGGAGAAAAGAGAAAACACAGAGAGGATCATTGAAGAACTGCTGACAGAAAACTTACCTAATATCATGTAAGATGAAAATCTGACCACCGCAGAAGCTCAATGAACCCAACATAGCACAGACCCCCGAAAGAAAATCACCAAGGCATATCATAATCACACTGGTTAAAATCAAAGACAAAGAAAGAATCCTAGGAGCAGCTCTAGAAAAACAAAAAGTCATGTACACAGGGGAAACAATGAGACAAAGCTCTGATTACTTGGCAAAAACCATGCACGCAAGGAGGCAATGGGATGACATATATAATACCTTGAAAGAAAATAACTGCCAACTGTGAAGGTTAATATTGTGTGTCAACCTGGCTGGGCCATGATTCTCAGTGCTAAAATGTGATCATTCTCATGATTGAATATACTGTGAATAGCCAATCAGATGAAAGGAAGTTTCCTGGGGGTGTGGCCTGTATCTGAATATAAGAAGACATTCTGGCTTTTTGCTCACTCTGGATCCTGTGGTTGCCTCCTGTCGTCTCATCTCCATTTCTTGGTACTTGAGCTGTCAGCTTATCTGCAGAATTTGGGATTCATCGATCTTCATAGCCTGTGAGCAGAACCCTGCTCTCTGACCTGCTGCTCTTGGGTTCGCCATCCCCTGCAACTACATGAATCAGGAGAAACCCTGTAGTCTTGTCTGCTGATCTTGGAATTCGTCAACCTTCATAGCCTGTAAGTGGGAGCACTGCTCTCTGGCCTGCCAGTCTTGGGCTCTCTAGCTTCTGCTACTGTGTGACTTAGGAGAGGCCTCTACCCTGATCCATGGACTTGGGACATACTAACCTCTAAATAGTGGAAGCTGTTTCATTGATATAAATCTCTCTCTCTCTCTTTCTCTCTCTCTCTATATATATATTTATAAGCTTTACTGGTTTTGCTTCTCAAGAGAACCCAGCCTAAGACATTTCATACCCAGAGTGGTTCTAGAGAAAGAAGACTGTAAGGATGAGTTTTCTAAATACGTTCTCAAGTCTGGTTAGTCTTAAAGACGTTGATGACTCTGCTTGCAGTAGTAAAGACGGCACTGCTAGTCCATGGACTGAGGTGGTGATACAAATACACAAAATATCACCACCAGTAGATGAGGTATTTGTGAAAGGCAAGGCTTAGGGTGAACAGATGTGTGATACCTTTCTACAGCTTTGTCAGAGTGAGAAGTATAAGGAAGCTGGTTGGTTTGTCCCACTTTCGCTAGATAAACTGGTGGAAGAAAGAGATGCATTCAGGGCTTCGGAGTCAAAGTTCAAGTGTCACATACATGATCTCAAGGCTTCCACTAGTGCTTTTAAAGAAAGCCTTATTTCTTGTAGTAACAGAGCTGAAATTGCTGAAAAACAAACCCAGAGTCTTATGTAAGAGTGGCTGAATTACAACTCAGGCTCAATTGCCTACCTCGAGAGGTGTCTGAAGTTAAAGTAAGGGCATTGGTTGGAACAGAAAGGATCCTGAGACTTGGGATGGGTACATATGGGCAGATAATCAGGAAGCTGGGGACACTGAGACTGTAAATTCTGTTGAATCACTCCTGCCAGCAGAACCATCCCATCTGAAGAGATTACATCATGTTTGTCTGCTAAACCACCCTGCCCAGAAAAACCATTAGCCCCTCCACTCCCATCTGAGGAGTGTAGTCCTAGCCCAGTGCCTCTAAAGAGCAATTGCCTGGAGCATCGCCTGAGGCAGATGCTTTACAAGACAACGCTAAAAGTTCTCAAAACAATTCCACACTACAGATTCTGGCTTCTAGACCTATAACTAGGCTTAAGTCCCAGTGAGCCCCAAAAGGTGAAGTACAAAGTGTGACCCAGGAGGAGGTATGCTACACTCCAAAAGAACTACTTGCTTTTCTAATATGTACAAACAGAAACCTGGGGAATATGTGTGGGAATGGCTATTAAGGGTGTGGGATAATGGTGCAAGGAACATAGAGTTGGATAAGTCTGAGTTTATTGATATGGGTCAACTAAGAACAGATTATTCATTCAATGTTTGAGCTAGAGAAGTTAGGAAAGGATCTAATAGTTTATTTGGTTGGGTTGCTTAAGCATGGATTACGAGGTTGTCCACACTAAATCAAGTTGATGTACCACAACTGCCTTGGTATACTATAGAAGAAGGTATCCAAGGCTTAGGGAAACTGGCATGCTAGAGTGGATTTATCAAGTTAGACCCACAGACCCACACATGGAGTTCCCAGAGGACACACCTTTTACCACAACAGTGAGGAACAAATTTGTGAAGGGTGCTACAGTATCCTTGAAGACTGCTGTGATTGCTATTTTATGTAACCCAGATTTGACAGTGTGAACTCCCCTAACTGAATTAAGACACCTAACTACAATGGGGCTTATTGGACTCCTTGGTAGTAGGGGGCCAAGTGGCTGCACTCAATCAACAAAAACAAGGTGGGCATAGTTACAGTAATAGACAGAGGAGTCAAAGCAGTAATCAGAATACTCTGACTCGTATGGACTTATGGTGTTGGCTACTTAGTCACGGTGTCCCTAGGAGTGCAATAGATAGGAAATCTACTAAATATTTACTTGATCTATACAAACGGATGAATTCTAGGTCAGGGGAACAGCAGTCTAACTGGAATCACCAGAATAGAGAGTCACAGTCCCTCAATCAATTTCAAGATTTGAGCAAATTTAAAGACCCACAACCCCTTGAAAGAAGGGGAGGCCGAGTACCCTTGAGGAAGGATTCCAATACACTGCCAAAAATTTTTACTGTTAATCTTTCTCCCAGCCTTCCCCAAAGGGATCTATAGCCTTTTACAAGAGTGACTGTTCACCAGGGAAAAGAAAATAAGCAAACTTTTTGTGGATTACTGGATACTGGCTCTGAACTGACACTAATTCCAGGAGATTCAAAACGTTACTGTAGCCCACCAGTCAGACCGGGGGTATCTAGAGGTCAGGTTATTAATGGAGTCTTGGCTCATGTCCATCTCATAGTAGGTCCAGTGGGTCCCATAACCATTCTGTTGCTATTTCATCAGTTCCAGAATGCATAATTGGAATAGATATACTCAGCAACTGGCAGAACCCCAACATTGGATTCCTGACAAATAGAATAAGGGCTATTACGGTAGATAAAGCCAAGTGGAAGCCATTAGAACTGCCCCTACCTTGGAAAATAGTAAACCAAAACCAATACTGCATTCCTGGAGGGACTGCAGAGATTACTGCCACCATCAAGGACTTGAAGGATTCAGGGGTGGTGATTCCCACCACATCCCCATTCAACTTGCCTATTAGTTCCCTGAAGAAAACAGATGGATCTTGGAGAATGACAGTAGATTATCAAAAACTTAACCAGGTGGTGACTCCAATTGCAGCTCCTGTTCCAGATGTAGTTTCACTGCTTGAGCAAATCAATAAGTCTCCTGGTACCTGGTATGCAGCTACTGATCTGGCTAATGCCTTTTTCTCCATACCTGTTTCAAAGGACCACCAGAAGCAGTTGGCCTTCAGCTGGTAAGGCCAGCAATACACCTTCACTTGCCTACCTCAGAGCTACATAAATTCCCCAGCCCTATGTCATAATTTAGTCCACAGGGACCTTGATCGCCTTTCCCTTGCACGAGATGTCACATTGGTCCATTACATTGATGACATTATGCTGATTGAACCTAGTAAGGAAGAAGTGTCAATGACTCTGGACTTATTGGTAAAACATTTGCATGCTAGAGGGTGGGAAATGAATCCCACAAAAATTCAGGCACCTTCCACGTTAGTGAAATTTCTAGGAGACCAGTGGTGTGGGGCATGTCGAGACATTCCTTCTAAAGTGAAGGATAAATTATTACATCTTGCTGCTCCCACACTTAAAAAAGAGGCAGAATGCCTTGTGGGCCTCTTTGGATTTTGGAGGCAATGTATTCCTCATATGGGTGTGCTACTCAGTACTCTTTATCAAGTGACTCAGAAAGCTGCTACTTTTGAGAGGGGCCAGAACAAGAGAAGGCTCTGCAACAGGTTCAGGCTACTGTGCAAGACACACTGCGACTTGGACCATATGATCTAGCTGATCCAATGGTGCTTAAAGTGTCAGTGGAAGATAGAGATGCTGTATGGAGTCTTTGCAGGCCCCTATTGGTGAATCACAGCACAAACCCTTGGTATTTTGGAGCAAAGCTTTGCCATCCTCTACAGATAACTACTCTCCTTTTGAGAAACAACTTTTGGCTTGTTACTTGGCCTTAGTAGAAACTTAATGTTTAACCATGGGACACCAAGTCACCATGCACCCTGAGCTGCCCATCATGAACTGGGTGTTGTCTGACCCACAGAGTCATAAAGTTGGATGTGCACAGCAGCACTCCATCGCTAAATGGAAGTGGTATATTCGAGATCAGTCCCGAGCAGGACCCAAAGGCACAAGTAAGTTGCATGAGGAAGTGGCCCAAATGCCCATGGTCTCCACTCCTTTCACATTACCTTCCATCTCCCAGTCTGCGCCTATGGCCTTATGGGGAGTTCCTTATGATCAGTTGACTGAAGAAGAGAAAACTAGTGCCTGGTTTAATGATGGTTCTGTGAAATATGCACGCACCACTAGAATGTGGACTGTGGCAGCACTACAACCTCTTTCTGGGACCTCTCTGAAGGACAGTGGTGAAGGGAAATCCTCTCAATGGGCAGAACTTTGAACAGTGCAACTGGTTGTTCACTTTGCTTGGAAGGAGAAATGGCCAGATGTGTGATTATATATTGATTCTTGGGCCGTGGCCAATGGTATGGCTGGATGGTCAGGGACTTGGAAGGATCATGATTGGAAAATTGGAGACAAGGATTTATGGGAAAGAGGTATGTGGATAGACCTCTCTGAATGGGCTAAAGACGAAGATATTTGTGTCTCATGTGAACGCACACCAAAGGGTGACCTCAGCAGAGGATGATTTTAACAATCAAGGGGATAGGCTGACGCATTCTTTGGAAACCATTCATCCTCTTTCCCCAGCTACTCCTGTCATTGCTCAATGAGCTCATGAACAAAGTGGCCATGGTGTCAGGGATGGAGGTTATACATGGGCCCAGCAGCATGGACTTCCACTCACAAAGGCAGACTTGGCTACAGCCACTTCTGAGTGCCCAATCTGCCAGCAACCGAGACCAGTACTGAGTCCCTGATATGGCAACATCCCTTGAGGTGATCATCCAGCAACCTGGTGGCAAGTTGATTACACTGGACCACTTCCATCATGGAAAGGGCAGCGTTTTGTCCTTACTGGAATAGACACTTACTCTGGATGTGTATTTGCCTTCTCTGCACACAATGCTTCTGCCAAAACTACCATATGTGGACTTACAGAATGCATTATCCACCATCATGGTATCCCACACAGCATTGCCTCAGATCAAGGGATTCACTTCACAGCAAATGAAGTGTAGCAGTGGGCCCATGGTCATGGAGTTCACTGCTCTTACCATGTTCCGCATCATCCTGAAGCAGCTGGCTTGATAGAAAGATGGAATGTTCTTCTAAACACACATTACAGTGCCAGCTAGGTGGCAATACCTTGCAGGATTTGGGGAATGTTCTCCTGGAGGCTGTATATGCTCTAAACCAGCTTCCAATATACAGTGTGGTTTCTCCTGTAACCAGGATTCATGGGTCCAGGAATCAAGGGGTGGAAATGGGAGTGGCACCACTCACTATTACCCCTAGTGACCTACTTGCAAGATTTTTGCTTCCTGTCCTTCGACCTTATGCTTTGCAGGCTTAGAGGTCTTAGTTCCAAAGGGAGGAATGCTCCCATCTGGAGACACATCACTGATTTCATTGAACTGGAAGTTAAGAACGCCACCTGGCCACTTTGGGCTCCTTATGCCTCTAGATCAACAGACAAAGAAGGGAGTTACTATACTGGCTGGTGTGATTGATCCTGATTAACAAGAGGAAATTGGATTATATTACATAATGGAGGTAAAGAAGAGTATGTCTGGAATGCAGGAGATTCCTTAGGGTGTCTCTTAGTACTACCATGCCCTGTGATTAAAGTCAATGGAAAACTATAGCAACCTAATTCCAACATGATTGCTAATGACCCAGACCCTTCAGGAATGAAGGTTTGGGTCACCCCAACAGGCAAACAACCACGACCAACTGAGTTGCTTGCTGAGGGCAAAGGGAATACGGAATGGGTGATGGAAGAAGGTAGTTCTAAATACCAGTTACTGCCGCGTGACCAGTTGCAGAAATGGAGAGTGTAATTTTTATGAGTATTTCTGCTTTAAATGTGAGCATCAAAAATTTTTGTTTTCTTCGCTTTTAAAATATAATGTGTAAACTGGGCTGGTGCGTTTTCTATTGTACAGGTTAGTTGTATCATGTTAGGCACAAGTATAACTTTCTAATTGTCTTTATTCACAGATTATGTATGGTTTAAGGAGATGTATACATGTGCCAAGTGGACAAGGTGTGGACTGTGATGGTTAAGACTGTGTGTCAACTTGGCTGGGCCACAATTCTCAGGGTGAAAATGTGATTACTCCCATGATTGAATATACTGTGAGTAGCCAATCAGATGAAAGGGAGTTTCCTTCTGGGTGTGGCCTGTATGTGAACGTAAGCAGACGTTCTGGCTTTTTGCACACTCTGGATCCTATGGCTGCCTCCTGTCATGTCATCTCCAGTTGTTGGGACTGAGCTGTCAGCTTATCTGCCGAACTTGGGATTCGTTGATCTTCACAGCCTGTGAGCAGAACCTTGCTCTCTGACCTGTTGATCCTGGGTTTGCTAACACCTGCATCTACATGAATCAGGAGAAACCTTGTGGTCTTGCCTGCCAATCTTGGAATTCATCAACCTTCACAGTTTGTGATCAGGAGCCCTGCTCTCTGACCTGCCAAACTTGGGCTCACCAGCTTCTGCGGCTGCATGACTTGGGAGAGGTGCCTACCCTGATCCATAGACTTGGGACTTTCTAGCCTCTACAGTTGGGTGAGCTGTTTCCTTGATATAAATCTCTCTCTCTCACTCGCTCTATACATACATATATATATATACATATATATATATATACATATATATATATATATGTATATATATATATATATATACAAGCTTTACTGGTTTTGCTTCTCTAGAGAACCTAGACTGAGAGACCAACCAAGAATAATATGTGCTGCAAAACTTTCATTCAGATACGATGGCAAAATTAGGACATCTTCAGATAAACAGAAATTAAGGGAATATGTAAAAAAAAAGCCAAATTTATGAGAATTATTAAAGACACTCCTTCAGTTTGAGAATAAACAACATCAGACTACAGCCTAAATCTCAGAGGCAAGACCTCACCAGCCAGATACTAACCTAGGAAATGAACTCTCCAGGACTATTCAGAACTAAATGACTTACAACAGGGGACCAGAGAGGTTAATCCATAAATGACAAAAATGTCAGAACAGGGAATTTAAAAATGGCGCTCTAGGCAGAAGCACCACGCCGTCCCTCCACAACAAAGATCTGAAAAAAGTAAGCCAAACAGAGAATACTGCAACAATCCTGAAACCCTAAAACATCAAATGAAGAGATAAAGAACTCAGCCAGGTACCAAATGGAGTGAGAAAACTGACAGAGAACAGACAGCAAGGAGAGATTCATGCAGAGGTCCCCTAGAAGCCAACGCAGTGCGGATCCACCATCTTGGACTCCTATCAGACACCAGCAAATGGGGGTACAAGAAAGCAGCCTCATGGAGCATTCAGCGGGAGACAAAACAGCCGGTAATTTGTGGTGTGTGCTTTCCCACCCCCCACCACTCTTCACCCCGGTTCGGCCTCCTCTGCTTCCCACGGCCACAGTCTCTTGACTGGGAAGCGCCGGCTGCTTGGATTCCACAGACCCAAGTGGGTGGCTCTCTGGGTGCCATTTGTTGGCTGCTAGTGTTGTTTTTTTTTTTCTGCTTCTTTTCATTTCTTACTCGCCTCTCGCCGCCTCCCCCTCCTTTTGCTCGAGTGCCTGGCTCTGAGCGCCATCTTTGCTTCTTCCTGAGGGGCTGTGGGGCTCCATTCGAGTGTGCAGATGCTTTCCAGTCTGGGCTGCCGCACTGGTGGGATTCCGGGGCTTTTGTTCATTTGTTCCTCTGCTTCTCACAGCCACGGTCTCTTGACTGGGAAGCGCCGGCTGCTTGGATTCCACACACCCAAGAGGGTGGCTCTCTTGGTGCCATTTGTTGGCTGCTAGTGTTGCTTTATTTCTCTGCTTCTTTTGATTTCTCACTTGCCTCTCGCCACCTCCCCCTCATTTCACTCAAGTGCCTGGCTCCGTGAGCCATCTTTACTTCTTCCTGAGGGGCTCCAGAGCCCCGGCAATTTGTGATATAAGCTTTCCCACTCTCCACCCTTCTT
>NW_004444083.1:7072307-7108683 GCF_000243295.1 Trichechus manatus latirostris
AATAGGAAAAAAAAAAAAAAAAAAAATACAGGATCCACCAACATGCTGTCTACAAGAGACACACCTTAGAAACAAAGATGTAAATTTATTAAAAACCAAAGGATAGAAAAAAGTATATCAAGCAAATGGCTACAATAAAAGAACAGAAGTGGCAATACTAAACTCTGATAAAATAGACTTTAAAACAAAATCCAAAATAAAAGAAAAAGAAGGACACTGTATACTGATTAAACGGACGATCCGTCATGAAGACATAACCATAATAAATATCTACGCACCCAATGACAAGGCTCAAAAATACATAAAACAAACTAATAGCACGGAAAAGAGAAATTTGACAGTTCCACAATATAGTAGGAGACATTAACACACCACACTAGGTAAAGGACAGAACATCTACAAACTCAACAAAGATAGAGAAGATCTAAAGGGCATAATCAGCCAACTTGACTTCATAGACGTATATAGAGCACTACACCCAACAGCTGAAAAGTACATATTCTTTTCCAACGCATATGGAATGTTCTCCAGAATAGACCACATCTTAGGTCACAGAGGAATCCTCAACAAGATCCAAAATGTTTAGATAATACAAAGTATCTTCTCTGACCACAACGTCATCAAGGTAGAAATTAACAACTGGAAGAGCAAAGAAAAAACTATCAATTACATGGAAACTGAATAACACCCAGCTTACAAATCACTGGGTAATAAAAGAAATCAGAGATGGAATCAAAAAATTCCCAGAATCAAACGAGAATGAAAGCACGTCATACCAAAACCTTTGGGACAGAGCAAAGGCAATCCTCAGAGGACAATTTACAACAATAGAAGCACAAATCAATATGGAAGAAAAGGGAAAAATCAAAACATTAACTACAGAACTTGAACAAATAGAAAGAGAACAGCAAAAAAAGCCCACAGCCAATAGAGGAAAGGAAATAATAAAGATCAGAGCAGAAATAAATGAAACAGAGAATAGAAAAACAATAGAAAGAATCAACAAAACCAAAAGTTGGTTCTTGAAAGGATCAACAAAATCAACAAACCACTGGCCAAACTCACAAAAGAAGAACAGGAGAGGACGCAAATAACCCAAATAAGAAATGAAATGGGGGAGATTACAACAGATCCAACTAAAGTAAAAAGGATCATAACAGAGCATTATGAAAAAATATACTCCAATAAATTTGAAAACATAGAGAAATGGATTAATTTCCAGAAACACACTACCTACCCCAGCTAACACAAAGAGATATTGAAAATATGAACATAACCATAACAAGAGAAGAGTTTGAAAAGGTAATAAAAAAATAAAAACCTCCCAACAACAACAAAAAAAGTGCTGGTCCAGATGTTTTCACTGGAAAATTCTACCAAACATTCAGATAAGAGATTATAACAGTACTACTCAAACTATTTCAGAACATAGAAAAGGAAGCGACACTTCCAAATTCATTCTATGAAACCAGCATAACCCTGATAGCAAAACCAGGCAGAGATACCACAAAAAAGAAAATTACAGACCAATATCTCTCATGAACATAGATGAAAAAATTCTCACCAGTAGAATTCAGCACCATAATATACCACGACCAAGTGGGATTCATACCAGATATGCAAGCATGCTTCAACGTTAGAACATCAATCAACATAATCCACCACATAAATAAAAAGAAAGAAAAGAATCACACGATCATCTCAGTTGACACAGAAAAGGCATTCGATAAACTCCAACACCCATTCTTGAAAAAAAATCCAATAAAATATGTATAGAAGGGAAATTTCTCAAAATAATAAAGGGCATCTATGCAAAACTGACAGCCAACATCCTTCTTAATGGAGAGAGGCTGAAAACATTCCTCATGAGAACAGGACAAGACAAGGATGTCTTTTATCACCACTCCTATTTAACAGTGTGCTGAAAGTCCTAGCTAGAGCAATAACACAAGAGAAAAGAACTAAAGGGCATACAAATTGGTAATGAAGAACTTAAACTGTCCCTGTTTGTGGATGATATGATACTATACATAGAAAACCATAAAGACTCCAAGAGAAAACTACTGAAACTAAGGGAAAGATTCACCAGAGTACCAGGATACGAGATAAACACACAAAAATCAGTTGGACTCCTATACACCAATAAAGAGAACAATGAAGAGAAAATCAGGAAAACAATACCATTTATAAAAGCCCCTAAAAAAATAAAATACTTAGGAATAAATCTAAACAGTGATGGAAAAGTCCTATACAAAGAAAACCACGAAAAACTACTGCAGTAACACAAGAGATTTACATCAATGGAAAAACATACCATCCTTATGCATAGGTAGACTCAACATTGTGAAAATGACAATTCTACCCAAAGTAATTTACAAATACAATGCGATCCTGGTCCAAATACCAACAACATCCTTTAAAGAGATGAAAAACTAATCATTAACTTTATATGGAAAGAGAAGAAGCCCCAGATAAGTAAAGTACTATTGAAGAAGAATAAAGTAGTAGGACACCAACAACCTGACCTCAGAACCTCCTATACAGCTATGGTAGTCAAAACAGCATGGTAGTGGTACAACGACAGATACATTGACCAATGGAACAGAATTGAGAACCCACATGTAAATCCATCCACCTATGGTCACTTGATCTTCGACAAAGGCCCAAAGTCCATCAAATGGGAAACAGACAGTCTTTTTCACAAATGGTGCTGGCAAAATTGGATGTCCATCTGCAAAATATGAAACAGGACCCATACTTCACATCATATACAAAAACTAATTCAAAATGGATCAAAGATTTAAATATAAAGCCAAAAACTATAAAGTTCATAGAAGAAAAAATAGGATCAATGCTAGAGGCCCTAAGACACGACATTAACAGGATACAAACCATAACCGACACCACACAAACTCCAGAAGACAAGCTAGATAACTGCAATCTTCTAAAAATGAAACACTTAAGCTCATCAAAGACTTCACCAAAAGACGACAAGGAGAACCTACAGACTAGGAAAAAGTTATTGGACATTACAAGTCACACAAAGGTCTAATCTCTAAAATCTGCAATAAAATCCAACATCTCTACAAGAAAAAGACAAATAATCCAATTAAAAAATGGGTAAAGGAAATAGACACTTCACCAAAGAAGACATTCAAGTGGCCAACAGACACATGGGAAATGCTCCCAGTCATTAGCCGTCAGAGACATGCAAATTAAAACCACAATAAGATACCATCTCACCTCAGCATTACTGGCACTAATTAAAACAAACTGGAAATAAGAAATGTTGGAGAGGCTAGGGGGAGATCAGAACACTTATGCACTGCTGATGGGAATGTAAAATGATACAACAATTTTGGAAAATGATATGGCACTTCCTTCGAAACTTTGAAATAGAAATACCAAATGATACAGCAATCCCACTCCTAGAAATATATCCTAGAGAAATAAGAGCCATCACACGAATAGGCATATGCACACCCATGTTCATTGCAGCATTGTTCACAATAGCAAAAAGATGGAAACAACCCAGATGCCCATCAACAGAAAAATGGATAAAAAAAACTATGGTACATTCACACAATTGAGTATTATGCAAAGATAAAGAACAATGATGAATCTGTGAAGCATCTCATAGCACGGATGAAACTGGAGGACATTATGCTGAGTGAAATAAGTCAATCGCAAAAGGACAAGTATTGTATGAGAACTCTACTGTAAAAAGTCATGAAAAAGTTTACACACAAAAAGAAACAATCTTTGTTGGTTATGAAACATGGGAGGGGTGGGAGGGAAATACTAGACAATAGATTAGTGGTAACTTGGTGAAGGGTTAGACAGTACACAATACAGGGGAAACTAGCATAACTTGTACAAGGAAAGTTCATGGAAGCCCCATAGACACATCCAAACTCCCTGAGGGCCTGAATTACTGGGCAGAGGGCTGTGGGGACCATGGTCTCAGGGAACATCTAGCTCAACTGGCATAACACAGTTTATAAAGACAGTGTTCTACATTCTACCTTGGTGAGTAGTGTCTGGGGTCTTAAAAGCCTGTGAGCGGCCATCTAAGATACTCCACTGGTCTCATCCCTTCGGGAGCAAGGGAGAATGAAGAGAACAGGATACAAGGAAAAGATTAGTCCAAAGGACTAATTGTCCACAGCTACCAAGGCCTACACCGGACTGAGTCCAGTACAGCTAGATGGTGCCCGGCTACCACCACTGACTGCTCTGACCAGGATCACAACAGAAGGTTCTGGACAGAGCTGAAGAAGGATGTAGAACATAACTCTAACTCACAAAAAAAAAGACCAGATTTACTGGCCTAAAGGAGACTGGAGAAACCCCGAGAGTATGGCCCCCAGACACCCTTTTAGCTCAGTGGTGAATTTATCTCCAAGGTTCACAGTTCAGCCTGGGAGTGGACAGCCCCGTAAAACCAAATGAGACTAATGAGGTACAGGAGTCCAGTTACAAGGGCCAAAAGGCACAAGGGGACAAGGAAGCTGGTGATAGGAACCCAAGGTTGAGTAAGGATATTGTTGATGTGTTGTGAGATTGTTAACCATTGTCATAAGGCGACATGTGTAGTAACTGTTAAATGAGAAACTATTTTGTTCTGTAAGTCTTCAACTTAAGTGAGAATAACAGCACAATTGGAAGAGCGTAGTCGGTGTCACCAAACTGTGCATGTAGTAATTTTTTGAAATGGTGTGTCTTTGGCTATGTTTTATTTTCACCAAAAAAAAAAAAGGTTGAGAAGTTAGAGGGTTGACATGTTGCGGGGTTGTTAACCAATGTCATAAAACAATATGTGCACTACTGTTTCTTGAGAAAGTATTTGTTGTGTAAGCCTTCACCTGAAGTAGAATAAAAAAAAATGCAAAAAAGACATAACTTTCAAACCTTAAAAAAAAAAGAAAAAACATAAGAGGGTTGGGAGGGAAATATTAGACAATAGATAAGTGGTAACTTGGTGACGAATAAGACAGTACACAATACTGGGAAAGCCAGCACAACTTGTATAAGGAAAGGTCATGGAAGCTCCACTGACACATTCCAACTCCCTGAGGGACTGAATTGCTGGGGGAACTGCTGTGGGGACCACGATCTTGGGGAACATCTAGCTCAATTGGCATTACTTAGTTTATAATGACAATGTTCTACATTCCACCTTGGTGAGTAGCATCTGGGGTCTCAAAAGCCTGTGAGCAGCCATCTGAGATACCTCCCTTATCTCACCCCTTCGGGAGCAAGGGAGAATGAAGAAAACAAGACATAAGGGAAAGATTAGTCCATACGACTAATAGACCACAACTACCACAACCTCCACCAGACTGAGTTCAGTACAGCTAGATGGTGCCTGGCTACCACCACTGACTGCTCTGACTGGGATCACAAAAGAGAGTCCTGGAGAGAGCTAGAGAAAAACTTAGAACAAAATTCTAACTCACAAAAAAAGACCACCTTACTGGCCTGACAGAGACTAGAGAAATCCTGAGAGTTTGGCCCTTGGACACCTTTTCAGCTCAGTAATGAAGTCACTTCCGAGGTTCACCATTCAGCCAAAGATTAAAACAAAATGAGACTAATGGGGCACAACAGCCTAGGGACAAGTACTAGAAGGCAAGAGGGGACACGAAAGCTGGTAATAGGAAACCTAAGGGTGAGAAGGGACAGTGTTGACATGTAGTGGGGTTGTTAACCAGTCATAAAACAATATGTGTACTGACTGTATAATGACAAACTCTTTGATATGTAAACCTTCATCAAAAGTGCAATAAAAAATTATTTAAAATTGTATTTTATCTATGCTCCAAAATTTATCCAATTTCTCCCTCAACCAATTTTCTGAAAGAATGAGAAGAAAGCAGAAGTTTTAGAGACATTTGACAGTTTTTATTTTTCCACTATTCAGAAGCAATAAAATTTAAAACTCTTACGGTGACTAAATCAGAATGCTTATAAAGTCTTGTTCTCACTCTATGCTTGACAATTCTGAGAATTTAAATGTCTAATTTTATCCCTACATTTTAGAAATGATAAAACTTAGGTCCAGAGAGTCAATTGGCTTATGTAACCATCCTTCTCCTTTACTGTCTTTCCTGGATACACGTTGGCACATAATAAACTAGATAGATTTGTAAGCAGTCTTACAAATCCAGATAAAGACCTTGGATTTTAATTTTTATATCTTATTGTGACTTTTCAAATTCCTATCTCAAAGATTTTCACCTTAATTTTTCACAAGTTTAGAAATGGTCTATCTGGTTAATATAATCCTACATTTAAATATAGAAATAAATTGCATTCATGATCTGTAGTGACAGACAGAACTCAAGACAGATCTTTTGCCTCACAGGGAAGCCAGAAAAGGGCTGGTACTTTGAATACATGCTCTGGTACATCACATTCAGGCCAGGTCAGATAAAACCATTGCATACCTATAAAGTAAAACAGCAATTACCTTAAGAACAATGATATTTTTGTTAGTAGCTAGACAAAAAATTCAAAACAATTTTAAGTATTCTATTTTACAAGATACTTATCCCTAGAAGAATGCTTTGGTCTGTTTCCTAAGATGTAATCTTGGCATGATGAAACATTACAACACTGAGATATTACAACAATGTCTGATGAGGAGGAGATGCTGGCGAGGACGTCACGTGTTTTTGAAGTAACCCTCTCCGCATCCCCCCAGGACCATCTCTACAAGTACCTCTGGTCAGTCCCTCTTTTTGTCCTGTTTCCAGCCTCTGATGGGAGCACACTCCCTTGTGTCTGCATGGAGGAAGAGCAGAAAAGAGATTGGATTCTGGGAAATCATAACTCCAGAACGTTAAACACATTTGCTATGGATTTAAATATAACCCCAATATATATATTGAAATCCTAACCCTTATATCTTTGGATGTGATCCTGTTTAGAAATAAAGTTTTTCTTTTTCTTTTCTTTTTTTTTTTTTTTTATTCCTACTGAAGCCAAGCCTGTATAGGGTTGATATTAAACCTAATACTTCTGAGTAATAAAAACGACAGAATAGACACAGAGACTCCTAAAGATACAAGACAGATGTTAAGTGAAGATCATCTACAAGCCAAGGAATCACAATGAATCAAGCAATGTCCGTCCTACCCATAAAGAATTGACATGGCTGAGACTTTGATTTGGACATCTAACCTCCAAAACTAAGAAAATAAATTTTCTCATTTAAAACCACCTACCTAGGGTATTTTTTTTTCACAGCAGCTCTAGGTAACTAGAATGACAGTCTAACAAGTAGATTTGGAGTTTTCCAAGTACAGACATGTACGTCGGATACAGCACTAGAAGCGCTCACTCATGTATGTCAAGGAATTTAGAATATAGCTACATGGCCAACCAACTGGAAGAGATCCATATTTGATCATGTTCCAAAGAAAGGTGATCCATTCACGAAAGGTGATAATGTGGAAATTATCAAACAATCTCATTAATATCACCCACAAGTAAAGTTTTGCTGGAGATAACTCAAAAGCAGTAGCATCAGGACATCAATAGGGAACTGCCAAAAATTCAAGCCAAATTCAAAAGAGGACATGGAACAAGGGATATCATTGCTGATGTCAGATGCATCTTGGCTGAAAGGAGAGAATATCAGAAAGATGTTTACCTGTGTTTTATTGACTAAGGAAAACAATTTACCTGTGTTGATCATAACAAATAATGGATAACATTGCAAAGAATGGGAATTCCAGAACACTGAATTGTGTTCATGTGGAATCTATACTTAGACCAAGATGCATTTGTTCTAATAGAACAAAGAAAATCTGTGTGGTTTAATGTCAGGAAAGGTATGCATCAGGGTTGTACTTTCACCATACTTATTCAATCTGTATACTGAGGAAATAATCCGAGAAGCTGGACTATATGAACAAGACAATGGCATCAGGATTGGAGGAAGACTCAGCGATAACAACTTGAGATATGCAGATGACATAACCTTGCTTGCTGAATGTGAAGTAGACTTGAAACACTGATGAAGATAAAAGACCACAGCCTTCAGTATGGATTACACTTCAACATAAAGAAAACAAAAATCCTCATAACTGGACCAATAAGCAACATCACGATAAAAGGAGAAAATACTGAAGGTGTAAAAGATTTCATTTTACTTGGATTCACAATCAACACTCATGGAAGCAGCAGTCAAGAAATCATATGATGTATTGCATTGGGCAAATCTGCTACAAAAGATTTCATAGTGTTGAAAAGCAAAGAGGTCTATTAAGGACTGAGTTGAACCTGACACAAGCCATGGTGTTTTCAATCGCCTCATACGCATGTGAAAGCCGGCTAACGAATACGGAAGACCAAAGAAGAACTGATGGCTTTGAATTATGGTGTTGGAGAAGAATATTGAATATACCATGGACTGCCAGAAGAATGAGCAAATCTGTCTTGGAAGAAGTACAGCCAACATGCACATTAGAAGCAAGGATAGCAAAATTTTATCTCATATACTTTGGACATTTTAGAAGGAGGGACCAACCTCTGGAGAAGAATATCATGCTTGGTGAAGTAGAGGATCATCAGAAAAGAGGAAGACCCTCAAAAAGATGGATTGACACTGTTTCTGCAATAATGGGCTCAAGCATAAGAAGGATAGCTAATTTGGCTCACGACTGGGCAGTGTTTCCTTGTATTGTACAATGAGTCAGAACTGACTCAAGGATACCTAATGACAACAACAACAACTCTTCTTTGGTCTTCCTTATTCATTGCCAGCTCTCGCATGCATATGAGGCACTTGAAAATACCATGACTTGAGTCAGGCTCACCTTAGTCCTAATAGTGATATCTTTGTTTTTAACACTCTAAAGAGGACTTTTACAGCAGATTTGCCCAATGTAACGCAAAATTTGATTTCTTGACTGCTGCTTCCATGGGTGTTGATTGTGGATCCAAGTAAAATGAAATCCTTGACAGCTTCAATCTTTTCTCCATTTATGATGTTGTTGCTTATTGGTCTCGTTGCACAGATTTTTTTTCTTTTTAATTCCTTATGTTGAGGCGTAATCCATACTAAAGGCTGTGTTCTTGGTCTTCATCAGTAAGTGCTTCAAGTCCTCTTCACTTAGAGAAAGCAAAGTTGTCTCATCTGCACATAGCGGGTTGTTAATGTTCCTCCAATCTTGACGCCACATTCTTCTTTATACTGTCTAGCTTCTAGAATTATTTGCTAAGTATGCAGATTGACTAGATATGATAGTAGGATACAAGCCTGATGCACACCTTTCTTGACTTTAAACCACACGCTGTCCCCTTGTCCTGTTCAAAAGGATGTCTTTTCATCTATGTACAGGTTCCTCATGAGCACAATGAAGTGTTCTGGACTTTCCATTTGTCACAATGTTCTCCATAATTTGTTATGATGCACATAGTCAAATGCCTTTGTATAGTTAATAAAACGCAGGTAAACATCATTCTGGTATCTTTGCTTTCAGCCAAGATCCATCTGATACCAGCAAAGATATCCCTAGTTCCACATCCTCTTTTGAATCTGGCTGGAATTTCTGGCAGTTCCCTGTTGACATACTGCTGCAGCTGCTTTTGAGTCATCTTCAGGAAAATTTTACTTCTATGTGATATTAATGAAGTTGTTCAATAATGTCCGCATTTGGAAATTACTTAAACGTGACTTAGAAGAAACGTCTGGTGATCTCCGTTCAAATACTCAGTCATTGAAAATCTTCTGGAGTACAATTCTACTCTGACACACCTGGGGTCACCATGAGTCAAAATTAACTCAACTGCAACTGGTTATGAGAAAGTAATGCAAAGTATAACTGGACAAACCAAACACTTGGTAATCAGATATCGAACTTTAGTTTCAATATGAGAAGTGCTTTCCTCAAGGTCATCAGTCTTTCAATAACTCCACCAACAACAGTGACTGCTTTATTATCCCAAGCACTGGTATTACAAAAATGAACAGGCCACAATCTTCAGCCTCAGACTCTCAACAGTCAAAAGAAGAAAATAGACTTTAAAGTTTCAACTTCACCCTATATAAAAACACTTCTTTCATTTAAGTTGATTTTTTCTGCAGGCTGGAAACTATGTAAATATCACATGCATTCCTAGCTGGAGATTCTGAGGTATGGTCTTAAGCAGTCTTCTGAAGTGAATTACAAAATATAAAAAAAATAAAACAAAACTTGCTATCAGGAGGCAGTCTACACTCTTAGGTTACAGTGTTCCCTTTGTTCTCAGGAAACATGTTGAGATCCTCTAGTCAGCTTGCACCTTAGTCTACCCTGGGGGCACTAGGCAAAAATGAGCAAAGAAAACAAATACCTCCTCCTAGGGTGATTCTAAATTCAGATAACAGCTAACCCTCTGGGGTGAAGCCCAGGCACTGGTATAATTTTTGAAATCTCCCCACGAGATTCTATGGTGTAGTAACCAAGACTGGGAATTTCTACAAGGAACGTCAGATGAAATAACAAGATAGCTCTTGTTTCATGTGGTTAACAAATAACAGCATGCTTTTGAAATGCACGAAGGGGCTATTTTTCTTGATTCTACTTCTTTAAACCCTGGGCATTTGGGTTATTCTGATGTCCTGCACCCCCTTTCACTCTCTCCTCCTGTTCAAGGGAATTTAGCTTCTGGTTCTTCAGTAATTCCTCATTGCACTTAATTTAGTTTTCATTTTTTGAGCACAAAAAATATTAGTGCAGAATGTTGATGGCCTATGCTCAAGTTTCTCAACCTCTAAGTGAAAGTTTCAAATGTCACCAGACAACACTGGACCTACACCTACACCTCATTCATCCCAAAAAGGGCCAGTCAGCCCCTCCACATATTTCTTGTAACTTGGGTCCTGTTAGCGATCACCATACATTTCAAACATTTCATGCACAGAGGATGCAGCTCTGTCATAGGAAGAAGCAAGGGAGGCATCTGTCATTGCGGTACATAGATCATCAATAGTAATTCAGATCCTGAAATCCCCTGTAAAAGAAGATTTCAGCTATCCTTAAAATTATGTGTGTGTGTCTGTCTATATGTATATATTTAGCAATAAAAATGAGTAAACTATTGATACATGCAACAACCTAAAGCCCCATAAAGTCCCTTTCACTCTATCCTGCTTTACCTCTCCCCCTGCTGACTCCCTGGTAACTTGGAACACTGGTCCACCCTCCCCCTGACAGCCTGCTATCTTGCATCTGGTCCAAGTGGTCCTGTGCCCCCTGTGACTGGATGGAGACATCACCAAGGAATTGAGGAGGTGTCCCAAGGCTGGTTGGCAGCCATTAATCGAGTGGACTGGTCGTCACCAGGGCCTCCCATTTTTTATTCAAGTTGGTCCATAGATTGTGCCCCAGTCCGGCCACAGCCCCACTGGGGCCAAGATAATTGGAGGCACACCATCTGAGAATTTTTCAAAGTTGTCATAAATGTGAAATGTCAAATAAGTAGATAGTCAATAAGTGAGGAGTAGGTGTACTCTCAATAGGCTCTAAATGCCTCTGTGCTCTCTGTTGTGTAGATTTCCTGAGCGTTGATTAAATAAGCTAATTCCTATAAATTGGTCAAAATGGAGTCTGGAACGAAATAAAAATTTAATTATAAAATAAAAAAATATCATCATTGAAATATATTTGCCTTCCTCCCTTAAGGTTTTGCAGAAGTATGATTTTTATTTGGATTATTTTATAGTTTGGCCTTTAGTTTTCATGTCTTAGCTTTCTGTAATATTTTAAAGTGTTTCCTTTAAAGGAACTGTGAAAAGGAAAATTACAGGAGAAAATAACCTTTTATTATTTTAGGCATTCTGTCTTAATTATGAAACAATATGGCATGATGACATTCTTAAAATATAAGTACTTATGTAGTATATAGACTCATTTTACATATCAGATGCACAGAAAAAAAAATCTACTGAAAGAATAGATACCAAATTGTTAACAATGATTATCTCTAAGATTGGGATTAGAGTTAACCAGTTAACAACCAGCCATTTCCAACTGATGCAACCCTAGGTATACAGAGTACAACTGAACTGCATAGAGTTTTCAAAGTCTTGACCTTTCAGAACAGATAACCAGGACTTTCTTTAGAGGTACCTCTGGTTGTGTTTGAAACACCTATCTTTCAGTTAGCAGCTGAGTGCGCAACCATTGCAAAACCAGGGCATCATGTAGTAATAATGCAGAGATTGTAGTGAAAAACTGAAAGTGCTGCCTTACCTGTAGCCCCTTATAACATCCTATTGCCTATTAAGGCTTGTTCCCCACCTGGCCAGACTAGAACACTCAGATTATGCATTTTGACCCAGATCCTATTCTATCACAAAAGACCTTGTGCTTGGAATGGGTCTGCTGCCTTTAATCCTTGATGTTTCTCCATGGACTTGGCTCATTCTTTTGGCTTTCAGACTTCACTGACTCCTGTCCCTAGCTTCAGCCCCATAATGAGAACCCAATCAATCAAGTCTCAAGGGAATAAGTTTTCTGGAAATGTGGATAACTTCACGGGGAATAAGAAAGTTTGAAACTGGATAATCTGCAGCATTTCTTCTTTATGTAAATACCTGAAGCCTGGAGAATGTCTGGTATGAACTAAAAACATTTCCTCTTCTCCAAAGAACAACCTGGGTATGGTGATATCATTTAGATGATAAAAATAATATCATACAAAGATGAAAGAACACACGACAGTGTCTGTTACTGTTTTTGGACACCCAGATTGTATACAAATGTCATCAATAACCATTACAGATAAAGGCAAAGAGAGAACAATAAGAGTAATGTGAAGACTTAATCATTAATCTCCCAAAATAATTGATAATAATGGGAAAGAATGGAACTCCCTTCTACACATTAAGTTTGCTGGCAGAGGAAGGATCAAGGAGAGGAGGCCCAAAGTAGCAGGGTTCCTCCAAAGATTGTGAAATCTACTTCATTCTGGACAGTCTGCCCACAGGAGCAGATGCATCATACAAAAGGCAACTTTGCTAACAACCTGGGCTCCCTCCTGAAACCCATCCCACAGTAGACATAACATTGGACAAAGTTCAAGATACAATGACCAAGAAAATCTTACCAACCAGCATTTTGAGAAAATTCAAAGATCAGATCACAAATGTTCAGCAATTATTTGTGGTGAGGAGATCTACTGCATCTATTTTTTCTAAACCTTTTCTAGGTCACCAACTATATGAAAACAGAGAGAAATTAGGGTTAAGCTGACAGAAGCCATGGGCTCTCTGGAACCACCAGAAGCTGAAACTGGCAAGGATGGAGAAGCAGCATGGTTCTGATGACACTATAATGTTGAAGTTTTTGCCATAGAAGATGTGAGAGAGTACATTTTCTTGTTGTTGTTTTATGCAACCAAGTTTGTGGTAATTTGTACTTCAGCCCTAACAAACTAATACAGCAACTTTGCTGAAAAAAACATGCATTTTCAAGAATATTTTTTCCATCTGTTAATTAGGCAAGGGAACATTTCTAAACATTTCTTTGGAATATAAAATCAAAACACAACATATTCCAGCTCAGGATACCTTCAGGTTGTTGATACCAGACATAGGGGCCTAATGCTAGGCTTTGGGGAAATATTTTTAGCAAACCTTTGAATATTGAGAGAAAAATACCTTATACCAAATTGAAACAAACAAGTAAAAAAGGTCAGAATTAAAGGCCATGAGCCTTTAATATAAATCGTGTCCTGACACAAAAAGCAAGAACAAGAGAAAAAACAGATAAACTGAACTCCATCAAATTTAAAACTTGTGTATCAAGGAACAGTATAAAGAAAGTGAAAAGACAACCTACATACAGAATGAGAGAAAATATTTGGAAGTCATATATCAGATAATGGTTTAATATCTAGTATATATAAAGAATTTCTACAACTCAACAACAAAACGTCACACAATGCAGTTAATAAATGAGCAAGGACTTGAATAGACACTTCTCCAAAGAAGATATAAGTAGGCCAATAAGAGCATGAAAAGATGCTCAACATCAGTAGTCTTTAGAGAAATGCAAATCAAAACCACAATGTCATATCATTTCACATTCAGTAGGGTGCCTATTATTAATAAATAAATAAATAAAATTGTTGACAAAGATGTGGAGAAGTTGGAAATTGGAACACTTGTACACAGCTGGTGAGATTGTAAAATGATGCAGCTGCTGTAGAAAATAGTTTGTTGATTCCTCAAATAGGTAAACATAAAATTATCTGATGACCCAGCAATTCCACTTGTCCATACATACTCAAAAGAATTGAAAGAAGAGACTCAAACACATATTTGCATACCAGTGGTCATTGCAGCATTATTCAAATAGCCAAAAGGTGAAAACAACCCAAGTGTCCATCAACTGATGAATGCATAAACTAAATGTGTTATAGACGTACAATTGAATATTATTCAGCCATAAGAAGGCATTAATTTCTGATATATGCTACCCCATGGATGAACTGTGAATACATTATGCTTAATGAAATAAATCAGACACAGAAGACAAAATATTTAAGACTTCTGGGCAACGTGATGCTATAGCCGGAAGCACCACGCCGTCCCTCTGCAGCAAAGATCAGAAAAAACTAAGTCAAACAGAGTCACTTGTCAATCCTGAAAGCCTAAGAATCAAATGAAGAGATAAAAAATCCAGCTAAGCACCAAAAGGAATAAGAAACTGATCGAGAACAGAGAGCAAGGAGAGATACATGCAGGGATAACCTATCAGCTACCACCACGGATCCACCATCTTGGACTCCTATTGGAGATCAGCAAACATGGGGTAGGAGACAGCAGCTTCACAGAGCTTCCAGCAGGAGACAGAACAACCAGTAATAAGCAATATAGGCTTTCCCACCCTCCACCCTTTTTCAACCCCACTTAGCCTCCTCTGCTTCCTGCAGCCACAGTCTCTTGGCCAGAAAGGGCCAGCTTCACCCTGGTGTCGCTTGTATTCCACCTGCTCGCACTGGCCGGCTCCCTGAGTGCCTTTTGTTGGCTACTGGTGTTGATTTTTTCCACTTCTTTAGATTTCTTCCTTACCTCTCACTACTTCTCCCTCCTTTCTATCAAATACCTGGATCCATGTGCGCCATCTTTCCTTCTTCCTGAAAGCCTGCAAGACATCGCTTGACTGTGAAACTGCTTCCCGGCCCTTGTCTCAAAGCTGGTGGAACCACTGGGGCTTTTTTTGTTTGTTTGTTTCTTTGCTCTGATTTATTCTGTTTTAACTTGTTTGTTTGTTTTCTTTTTCTTTTTTTGGCTTGGGAGCCCCTTCTAGCTGGGCAGTACCTTGCTGCTTTGAAGCTATTCCTTTACTCTGCGCAGACGTACAGGGACATCCCTGGGGGCATTTCTTATTTCTTGTTTTTTGTTTCTTTTTTTTGTTTGTTTTCTTCTATTTCTTATTCCCTGTTTGTCTTTCTTCATTTCAGGTTTCTGGATTTATTCATTTTTTTCTTTTACTCTTTTTTCCGTTTTTACTTTTCCTCATTTCTCAGTCTCGCATCTCGCCACACCAATAGCAAGCTCCCTTAGCACTCTTTTTTGTTTATATATGTTTATGGATCCTGTTCCTCTTGCTTCTCTCTCCTCTTTCCCATACTCAGCTTACCTCCACATATCACAATGGACCCCCTCCTTCCTGCCTACATGCATCATGTGCTGAACATCACACTCCCAAGCAGCGCAGGCACAGCCTACTGGAACCTGCCCTGCACTGATTCCTGGTCCACACTGTCTGCCCTAGTAAGTTCCACAAGCAACCCATCCCAGTAACTTCCCTTCAGCTGGACCTGCCCTGCTGTACCATACCTGAGTGATTGACCCTGCTCATTGGAGAAGGAGGTGAAAAGTATCGTGCCTGACTTTCTGCAACATGACACTCTAGGCAGAAGCACCACTCCGTCCCTCCACAGCATGGATCTGAAAAACTAAGCCAAACAGAGAAAACAGCAATCCTGAAACCCTAAAACATCCATCGAAGAGATAAAAACTCAGCCAAGCACCAAATGGACTGAGAAAACTGACAGAGAATGGAGAGCAAGGAGAGGTTCATGCAGAGGTCCCCTATCAGCAAACGCAGCATGGATCTGCCATCCTGGACTCCTATCAGAGACCAACAAATAAGGGGTACTAGAAAGCAGCTTCACAGAGCTTCCAGCAGGAGAGAGAACAACCTGTAACTGGCGATATACGCTTTCCCAAACCCCACCCTTCTTCACCCTCACTTGGCCTCCTCTGTTTCCCGTGGCCACAGTCCCTTGGCCAGGAAGCACTTGCTGCTTGGATTCCACCATCCCACACTGACCGACTCCCTGTGTGCCATTTGTTGGCTGCTGGTGTTGCTTTTTTCCTGCTTCTTTTGATTTCTTCCTTACCTCTCAAAACCTCCCTCTCCTTTCGTTCAAATATCTGGCTCCGTGCACCATCTTTGCTTCCTCCTAAGGGGTTGTGGAGCTCCGTTCAAGTGTGGAACTGCTTCCCAGTCTGGGCTGCCATGCTGGTGGGATCCCGGGGCTTTTGTTTTGAATTGTTTCTTTGTTTTCTTTTCCTGTTCTAGAGTTGGGAGCCCATTCTGACCAGGCAGTGCTATGTGGCTTGGGACCGACCCCCCTCAGCTTGCACAAACGCGCAGAGGGATCCCTGAGGACATTTTTTTTCATAGTTTTTTAGGGGGCTTTTCTTGTTTTTTTTTTTTTTTTTTTTTTATAAATTTGTTTTCTTTTCTCCCTTTTTCCCTTTTTGTCTTTCTTCATTACTCAGTTTCTCATCTCTCTATACCTTCCTTCTCTTCCAGTCCCCTGAATACCTGGGGCTGAATACTTCTAAGCCTTCTAGTGAGGCTGTACTGCAAACCTGGGAACAACTTCCTCAGACCTCGTGGCCACACCAGTGGGATCCCTGGGAGCTTTGCTATTATTTTTTCTTTCTAATTTTTATTTATTCATTATTTTCATTTTTTCCCTTCTTTCCTTTTTCTTTTTCTCAATTTCATAGTCCCTCATCTCTCCACTCCAACGGCAAGCTTCCCTAGAACTCTTTTTTGTTTGTTTGTAAGTTTTTCCCCCCTGTTCTTCTCTCTTCTCTCTCATATCCATCTTAGCTCCACACATCACAATCTTCCACCTCCATCCTGTCTAACTGCACCGTGCGTGTAACATCACACCTCCAAGCAGTACCGGCATGGTCTACCAGAAGCTGCCCCGCACTGATTACCAACCCACCCTGGTGGATGTAGTAAGTGCCAAAAACAACCCATCCCAGCAACTCCTTGTCAGCTAGACCTGCCCTGTTGTACCATATCTGAGCAACTGACACCACCAATTGGTGAAGGAGGGAAAAAGTATCATGACCACAGATGAGCAAACAACAAAGAACACACAGCCCACCTGCTCAGACATAGCCAAATAAAACAAAGGACGAAGCAAACAAATAAAAAATCAATAAATGAGAAAAATAACTGTTGAATGCCCTCAAGACAGCAGACAATATCCAAACATTTAAAAAACTGGACAGGATAGTTCCAGTAGGCATCCAAAATAAAACACCAGATGACTTTCCAGTGGAAGAAAAGGCATTAGAACTACCTGATAGGGAATTCAAATCTCTAATACACAGAATTATCCAAGAGATGAAGCAAAAAGCAGACAAAAATGAAGAAAAAATAGACAAATTCATGAAAAAGGCAGACAAATGCATGGAAAATACAGACCAAAAAATGGAAGAATTCATGAAAATAATGCAGGAACAAAATTCCAAAATAAATTCACAACTAAGAATTATACAAAAAGAAAAATGAGAAATCCAAAAGATAAACAACAATATATGAGAAATGGACGGTGTCATATTCAAGGGAGAAATCTTCTGGATGGAGTTTGAGAAACTAAAAATAATCCAGATCACTTCTGGCAAAATGGCATTCTAGGCAGAAGAAACACACCATCTCTCCACAGCAAAGATCCAAAAAACTAAGCGAAACACAGAAAACAGCAACCTAGAAATCCTAAAACATCAAATGAAGAGATAAAGAACTCTGCCAAGCACCAAATGGAGTGAGAAAACTGATAGAGAATGGAGAGCGAGGAGAGATTCATGCAGAGGTCCCCTATCAGCTAATGCAGTGTGGATCTGCCATCTTGGACTCCTATCGGAGACTAGCAAATAGGAGGTACGAGAAAGCAGCTTCACGGAGCTTCCAGCTGGAGACAAAACAAATGGTAATTTGCAGGAGATTCTTTCCCACCCCCCTACCTTCTTCACCCCCACTCGGCCTCTTCTACTTCCGGCGGCCACAGTCTCTTGTCTGGGAAGCCTCGGCTGCTTGGATTCCACCTGCCCCTACTGCCTGGATCTCAGAGTGCCATTTGTTGGCTGCTGGGGTTGCTTTTTTCCTGCCTTTTTTGATGTCTTCCTTACCTCTCACCACCTCCCCCTCCTTTTGCTCCAATACCTGGCTCTGTGTGCCATCTTTGCTTCTTCCTGAGGGGTTGCAGAGCTCCATTCGACTGTGGAACTGCTTCCCAGTCTGGGCTGCCATGCTGGTGGTATCCTGGGGATTTTGTTTGTTTCTTTGTTTTGAATTGTTTGTTTTCTTTTCCTTTTCCAGAGTTGGGAGCCCTTTCTGGCTGGGTGGTGCTGCCCATCTTTGAACCTAACCCCTCGTCTTGCTCAGAGTCGCAGACGGATCCCTGAGGGCATTACCTTTTTCGTTTTTTTTTTTTCTTTCTGTTTTTCGGAGGGCTTTTCTTGTCCTTTTTTAAAAAAAAATTGTTTTCTTTTCTTTTCCCTCTTTTTCCCTTTTTGTCTTATTTCATTACTCGGTTTCTCATCTTTCTATACCTTTCTTCTCTTTCTGTTCCCTGAACACCTGGTGCTGAATTCCTCTAAGCCTTCTAGCCAGGGTGTACTGCAACAACAGAGGACAACTTCTCCAGACCTCATAGTCGCACCAGTGGGATCCCTGGGAGCTTTGCCGTTCTTTTTCCTTTCTGATTTTTTTTTTATTCATTCTTTTCTTTTCTTTTCTTTTTTTTCTTCTTGTCCCCCTTTTTGTTTTTCTCCATTTCATAGTCTCTCATCTCTCCACTCCAATGACAAGCTCCCCTAGCACTCTTTTTTGTTTGTATGATTGTGGCTCCTGTTCCTCGCTCCTCTCTCCCATATACATCTTAGCTCCACACGTAACAATCTCCCCCCTACCTCATGCCTACCTGCACCATGTGCTTAACATCACATCACCAAGCAGCACAGGCACGGCCTACCAGAACCTGCCCTGCACTGATTACCGACCCGCCTGGTGGCTGTAGTAAGTGCCACAAACAACCCATCACAGTAACAACTCTTCAGCTAGGCCTGCCCTGCTGTACCATATCTGAGCGATTGACACTGCCAGTTGGAGAAGGAGGTGAAAAGTATCGTGTCTACAGATGAGCAAACAACAAACAACACACAGCACGCCAGCTCAGACATAGCCAAATAAAACAAAGGATGAAAAAACAAATCTACAATCAATAAAAAAAGAAAAATAACTACTAAATGCCCTGAAGATAGCAGAAAATATCAAAACATTTACAAAAACAGGCCAGGATGGTTCCAGTAGGTATCCAAAATAAAACACCAGATGACTTTCAAGTGGAAGAAAAGGTCCTAGAGCTACCTGATAGGGAATTGAAATCTCTACTACTCAGAATTATCTAATAGTTGAAGTAAAAAGCAGACAAAAATGAGGAAAAAAATAGACAAATTCATGGAAAAGTCAGACAAAATCAGGAAAAATACAGACAAAAAATTTGAAGAATTCAGGAAAATAATGTAGGAACAAAATGCCAAAATAAATTCACAACTAGAAATTATACAAAAACAACAATTAGAAATCCAGAAGATAAACAACAAGATTTCAGAAATGGACGGTGTCATAGATGGGATGAGGAGCAGATTTGAAACCATGGAAGACAAGATCAATGGAATTGAAGACAAACACTTGGTTACAACTCTGTTTGAGGAAAACTCAGAAAAAAGAACAAAGAAAAATGAAGAGACCCTAAGAGTTATGTGGGATAATATCAAGAGCAAAAATTTGCAAGTGATTGGAGTTCCAGAAGAGGGGGAGAAAACAGAAAACACAGAGAGGATCATTGAAGAACTGCTGACAGAAAACTTCCCCAATATCATGAAAAATGAAAAGGTGACCATCCAAGAAGCTCAACGAACTCCATATAGGAGAGACCTCAAAGAAAATCACCAACACATATCATAACCACACTCACCAAAACCAAAGACAAAGAATCCTGAGAGCAGCTTGTGAAAAACAAGAAGTCGCATACAGAGAAGAAACAATAAGACTAAGCTCAGATTATTTGGCAGAAACCATGTGGGCAAGAAGGCACTGGGATGACATATATAAACCCTTTAAAGAAAAAAAAAATGCCAGCCAAGATTAATATATCCTGTAAAACTCTCTTTCAAATATGATGGTGAAATTAGGACATTTCCAGATAAACAGAAATGAAGGGACTATGTAAAAACCAAACCAAACTTACAAGACTTATTAAAGGGAGTCCTTCAATCTGAGAATAAATAACTTCAGCTCACAGGCTGAATCTAGGATGCAGGATCGTACCAGCCAGATACCAATCTAGGAAATGAACTCTCAAGGAGTCTCAAAAACCAAAAGAAATACAACAGGAAATCAGAGAAGTTAATCAGTAAATGACAACAACATCAGAATAATAAAAGAGGGAATAAATGGTGTAGGTATAAAACCTTCTAATGGAGAGGAAGGCAAGTTGATACTGAGTAATACTAGAATGCTTCAAACTTAGAGAGATAAGGGTAAATTTCATGGTAAGCAAAAGAAAGTTAAAAACATACTTATAAAAATAAAGAGGAAAAACATAAAGTGTTAGACAAAACAAAACCTACAAAAACAAAAGAAATGAAAAAAAAATCTACAAACAAAAGTAACTCAGCACAGGAGAGTAAGAAGAACAAAGAAAACATCAGCACCAAAAAAAAAGAAGCACTACAAAATGACAGCAAGAAACTCACATCTATCAATAATTACCCTGAATGTAAATGGACTCAATGCATCCACAAAGAGAAGGAGAGTGACAGAATGGATAAGAAAACTGGACCCATCAATATGCTGTCTACAAGAGACACACCTTAGAAACAAGTATGTAAATTTATTAAAAGTCAAAAGTTGGAAAAAATATATTAAGCTAACAACTACCAATAAACATCAGGAGTGGCAAAACTAATCTCAGATAAAACAGACTTTAAAGCAAAATCCACCATAAAAGACATAGAAGGACAGTATAATGATCAAGCGGCAATCCATCATGAAAACATAACCATAATAAACATCTATGCACCCAATGACAGGGCTCCAAAATAGATAAACTCTAACAACACTGAAAAGAGAAAAATGACAGTTCCACAATAATAGTAGGAGACTTCAACACACCACTCTCAGTAAAGGACAGAACAACTGAAAAGAAACTCAGCAAAGATACAGAAAACCTAAAGGGCACAATCAGCCAACTTGACCTCATAGACATATAGAGAACACTCCATCCAACAGCTGCAAAGTACACATTCTTTTCCAATGCACATGGAACATTCTCCAGAATAGACCACATCTTAGGCCACAGAGCAATTCTCAACAGGATCCAAAATGTTGAGATAATTCAAAGTAACTTCTCTGACCACAATGCCATCAAGGTAGAAACTAACAACAGAATGAGCAAGGAAAAAAAATCAATAACAGGGAAACTGAATAATACCCTACTTACACATCACTGGGTAATAGAAAAAATGAGAGATGGAATCAAAAAAATTCCTAGAATCTAATGAGGATGAAAACACATCAAACCAAGACCATTGGGACACTGCAAAGAAAGTCCTCAGAGGACAAAATTTATAGCAATAGATGCACACTGCACACATCAAAAAAGAAAAAAAGGGACAAAATAAAAAATTAACTACACAAGTCAAACTAATAGAACGAGAACAGTGAAAAAGGCCCACAGCCACCGGAAGAAAGGAAATAGTAAAGATCAGAGCAAAAATAAATGAAATAGAGAACAGAAAAACAATAGAAAAAATCAACACAACCAAAAGTTGGCTCTTTGAAAGTATCAGCAAAATTGACAAACCGCTGGCCAGACTGAAAAAAGAAAGAGGAGAGGACACAAATAATCCAAATAAGAAATGAAATGGGGGACATTACAACAGACCCAACTGAAATCAAAACAATCATAACAGAATATTATGAAAAACTATACTCCAACAAATCTGAAAACCTAGAGGAAATGGATAAACTTCTAGAAACACAAGGCCTACCCAAACTACAACAAAGTGATGATGAAAATCTGAACAGACCCATAACAACAGAAGAGATTGAAAAGGTAATAAAAAAAACCTCCCAACAAAAAAAAGCCCTGGCCCAGATGGCTTCACTGGACAATTCTACACAACAGTCACAGAAGAGCTTGTACCAGTACTACTCAAGCTATTTCACAGCATAGAAAAGGAAGCAACACTTCCAAATTGATTCTACAAAGCCAGCATAACTCTGATACCAAAACCAGGCAAAGACACCACAAAGAAAAGAAAGTTACAGGCTAATATATCTCATGAATATAGATGCAAAAATTCTCAACAAATTCTCACCAATAGGATTCAGCATCATATCAAAAAAAAAAAAAAATAATACACCATGACAAAGTAGGATTCATACCAGGCATACAAGGATGGTTCAACATTAGAAAATTAATCAATGTAATCCACCACATAAATAAAAGGAAATAAAAGGATGACATGATCATCTCAATTGACACAGAAAAGGCATTCGACAAAGTCCAACACCCATTCCTGATAAGAACTCTCAATAAAATAGGTATGGAGGGGAAATTTCTCAACATAATATAGGGCATCTATGCAAAACCAATGGCCAACATCATTCTTAATGGAGAGAGACTGAAAACATTCCCCTTGAGAACAGGAACCAGACAAGGATGCCTTTATCACCATTCCTATTTAACATTGTGCTAGAAGATTTAGCTAGAGCAATAAGGCAACAAAAAGAAGCAAAGGGCATCCAAAGTGGTAATGAAGAAGTTAAGCTGTCCCTGTTTGCATATGATATAATACTATTCATAGAACACCCTAAAGACTCCATGAGAAATCTACTGGAATGAAGGGAAAGATTCACTAGAGTACCAGGATACAAGATAAACGCACAAAAATCAGTTGGATTCCTATACACCAATAAGGAGAACGATGAAAAGGAAATCAGGAAAACAATAACACTTATAATAGCCCCTAAAAAAATAAAATACTTAGGAATAAATCTAACCAGGGATGTAAAAGACCTATACAAAGAAAACTACAAAACACTACTTCAAGAAACCCAAAGGGATCTACATAAATGGAAATACATACCCTGCTCATGGATAGGTAGACTCAACATTGTGAAAATGACCATTCTACACAAGCAATTTACAAGTACAATGAAATCCAAATCCAAATACTAACAAAATCCTTCAAACAGATGGAAAAAACTAATTATTAACTTTATTTGCAAAATGAAAATCCCTGAATAAGTAAAGCACTACTGAAGAAGAAGAAGAAACTTGGAGGACTCACACTACCTGACCTCAGATCCTGCAATACAGCTATGGTAATCAAAACAGCCTGGTATTGGTACAACGACACACACATTGACCAATGGAACAGACTTGAGAACCCAGATGTAAATCCATCCACCTACGGTCACCTGATCTTCGACAAGGGCCCAAAGTCCATCAAATGGGGAAAATACAGTCTTTAACAAATGGTGCTTGCCAAAGTGGATATCGATCTGCAAAAAATGAAACAGGACCCATAACTCATGCCATATGCAAAAACTAATTCAAAATGGATCAAAGACCTAAATATAAAGCCAAAAACTAGAAAGTTCATAGAAGAAAAAATAAGACCAATGCTACAGGCCTCAATACAAGGCATTAATTGGATGCAATCCATAACCATCAACATACTAACCCCAGAAGATAAGCTAGATAACTGGGATCATCTAAAAATCAACACCTGTGCTATTCAAAAGACTTCAACAAAAGAGTTAAAAGAGAACCTACAGACTGGGAAAAAAAATTTTGACAGTACATGTCAGACAAAGGTCTAATCTGCATAATCTACAAGAAAATCCAACCCCTCTATAACAAAAAGACAAATACTCCTATTAAAAAATGGGCAAAGGAAAAGAACAGACACTTCACCAAAGAAGACATTTAAGTGGCCAAACAGTCACATGAGGAAATGCTCACGATCACTAGCCATTAGAGAAATGCAAATTAAAACCACAGTGAGATACCATCTCACCCTGGCATTACTGGCATGAATCAAAAACACTGGAAATAGCAAATGTTGGAGGGGCTGTGGGGAGATTGGAACTCTTATGCACTGCTGGTGGGAATGCAAAATGATACAACCATTTTGGAAAATGATACAGCACTTCCATAGAAAACTTGAAATAGAAATATCATATGATCCAGCAATCCCACTCCTAGGAATATATCCTAGAGAAATAATAGTTGTCACTCGAATAGACATATGCACACCTATGTTCATGGCAGCATTGTTCACAATAGTAAAACGATGGAAACAACCTAGATGCCCATCAATGGATAAACAAAGTATGGTACATACACACAATGGAGTACTATGCAACAGGAAAGAACAACGATGAATTTGTGAAGCATCTCATAACATGGATGAAACTGGGGGCATTATGCTGAGTGTAATAAGTCAATCACAAAAGGACAAATATTGTATGAGACCGCTACTGTAAAAACACATGAAAAAGTTCACACAGAAAAAGTAACAATCTTTGTTGGTTACCAGGGATGGGACAGGTGGGGCGGAAATACTAAATAAGCAATAAATAAGTGGTATCTTGGGTGAAGGGTGAGACAGTACACACTACTGGGGAAAGCAGCACAACTAGTACAAGAAAAGATCATGGAAGCTCCACAGACACATCCAAACTCCCTTAGGGACTGAATTGCTGGGCCGAGGGCTGTGGAGACCATGGTCTCAGGGAACATCTAGCTCAATTGGCATAACACAGTTTATAAAGACAGTGTTCTACATTCTACTTGGTGAGTAGCGGTCTTAAAAGCCTGTGAGCAGCCATCTATGATACTCCACTGGTCCCATCCCTTCGTGAGCAAGAGAGAATGAAGAGAACAGTTTACAAGGAAAAGATTGGTCCAAAGGACTAATGGACGACAGCTACCAAGGCCTCCACCAGACTGAGCCCAGTACAGCTAGATGGTGCCTGGCTACCACCACTGACTGCTCTGACCAGGATCACAACAGAGGGTTCTGGACAGAGCAGGAGAATGATGTAGAACAAAATTCTAACTCAAAAAAAAAAAAGACCAGATTTACTGGCCTAGATGAGACTGGAGAAACCCTGAGAGTATGACCCCCAGACACCCTTTTAGTTGGGTGGTGAAGTCACTTCCGAGGTTTACCGTTCAGCCGGAGATTGGACAGCCCGATAAAACCAAATGGAACTAATGAGGCACAGCAGTCCAGGGACAAGGGCTAGAAGACAGAAGGGGACAGGAAAGCTGGTGATAGGGAACCCAAGGTTGAGGAAGGATAGTGTTGATGTGTTGTGAGGTTGTTAACATTTGTCATAGGGCAACACGTGTACTAACTGGTTAATGAGAAACTATTTTGTTCTGTAAACCTTCATCTAGAGTGAGAATAGAAGCACAATTTTAATAGTGTAGTCAATGTAATAGAACTGTGCATGAGAAATTTTTGAAATGGTGTACCTTTGGCTATGTATATTTCCACCGAAAAAAAAAAAAAGAAGGTTGAGAAGTTAGAGGGTTGCCATACCATGGGGTTGTTAACCAATGTCATAAAACAATATGTCTACTACTGTTTCATGAGAAACTATTTGTTCTGGAAACCTTCACCTGAAGTACAATTTAAAAAATAAAAAAAATTACATATATACTAAAAACAAAAAAAAATAAAATTATCATAAAAATTAATAATAATAATGCATAAAAGTATGCAGATCCAAATCTCAGATTTCTGAATGCCCCTTAATTAGTAGCAGCCAGGAAATATTTTATGGGTTCTGTTGTTTTTAGCTGCTGTCAAGCCCGTTCAAACTCATAGCAATCTTATGTACAACAGGACGAAACACTGTCCAGTGCTGTGCCATCCTCATAATCCTTGTTATGTTTGATCTCATTGGGGCAGCCAATGTGTCAACCCATTTCATCCAGGGTCTTAATCTTTTTCGCTGACCCTCTACCTTATCATGCATGATGTCCTTGTCCTGGAACTGATCCCTCCTGATGATATGACCAAAGTACCTGAGACAAAGTCTTGCCATCCTCACTTCCAAGGAGCCCTCTGGCTGTACTTCTGCCAAGAAAGACTTATTTATTCTTCTCCCAGTCCATGGTATTTTCAGTATTCTTCACAAACACCATAATTCAAAGGCACCAATTCTTCCTTGGCATTCCCTATTCTTTGTCCAGCTTCCTCATGCATATGAGATGCTTAAAAATACCTTGGCTTTTGTCTAGAACACCTTACTTCTCAAAATGACATCTTTGCTGTTCAACAGTTTAAAAAGTCTTTTGTAGCAGGTTGACCCAATGTGATACATCATTTGATTTTTGACTGCTGCTTCCTTGGGCATTGATCAGGGATAAAAGTAAAATGAAATCCTTGACAATTTCAGTCTTTTTTCCATTTATCTTGATGTTGCTGACTAGTCCGCTTTGTGAGGATTTTTGTTTTCAACATGTTGAAGTGTAATCCATACTGAAGGCTGTAATCTTTGATCTTCAGCAGTAAGTGCTTCGAGTCCTCTTCACTTTCAGCAAACAATGTTGTGTCACCTGCATATCGCAAGTTGTTAAGGAGTCTTCCTCCAATGCTGATGAAGAATTCTTCTTCATATAGTCCAAATTTTTAGATTATTTACTCAGTATACAGATTAAGTATGGTGAAAGGATACAATTTAGACACAACCTTTCTTGATTTTAAACCATCCCCTTCTTCTGTTCCAACGACTGCCTCTTAAGGTTTTTTATGAGCACGGTTAAGTGTTTTGGAATTCCCATTCTTCACCATGTTATCCATAATTTGTTACAATCCACATAGTCAAATGCCTTTGACTTCAATAATACACAGGTAAACATCTTTCTGGTATGCTCTGTTTTCAGCCCTGATCCATCTGACGTCAGCAATGATATCCCTTATTCCATGTCCTCTTCTGAATCAGGCTTGAATTTCTGACAGTTCCTGGCCAATGTACTGTTGTAAGTTCTTTTGAATGATCTTCAGCAAAATTTTACTTGTGTGTGATATTTACGATGTTGTTTGATAATTTCTGCATTCTGTTGGATCTCTTTTCTTTGGAATGGGTACAAATATGGATATCTTCCAGTAGATTGGTCAGGTAGCTGTCTTTCAAATTTCTTGGTGTAGACTAGTGACCACTTTCAGCGTTGCATCCATTTATTGGAACATCTCAGTTGATATTCTGTCAATTCCTGAAGCCTTGTTTTTTGCCAATGCCTTCAGTGCAACTTGGACTTCTTACTTCAGTACCATCAGTTCCTGATCATTTGCTACTTCCTGAAATGATTGAACGTGGACCACTTCTTTTTGGTATAGTGACTCTGTGTATTCCTTCCATCTTCTTTTGGTGATTCCTGCGTCATGTAATATTTTCTTTGTGGAATCCTTCAATATTGCAACTCGAGGCCTGAATTTTTTCTTCAGTTCTTTCAGCTTGAGAAATGCCGAGTGTGTTCTTCCCTTCTGGTTTTCTAACTCCAGGTCTTTGCCCATGTCATTATAATTCTTTACTTTGTCTTCTCGATTGGCCCTTTGAAATCGTCTGTTCAGCTCTTGATTTCATCATTTCCTTCTTTCACTTTAGCTACTCGGCATTCAAGAGAAATTTTCAGCATGACTTCTGACATCCATTTTGATGTTTTCTTTCCTACCTTTTTAATGACCTCTTGATTTCTTCATGTATCAGGTACTTGATGTCATTCCACAACTTTTCTGGTCCTCTGTCATTAGTGTTCAGTGCAACAATTCTATTCCTGAGGTCCCATGCTTCAGTCAGTTTTTTGTATTGTGAGGGCTTGTGTGTCACCATGATACTGGAAACTATGCCACTGGTAGTCAAATATGAGCAGGTTCAACAATGCTTTATAGGTTTCAGCTGAGCTTCCAGACTAAGACAGACTAGGAAGAAGGACCTGGTGGTCTACTTCTGAAATGAATTAGTGAAAACCCAATGAACAGCAGAGGAACATTTTCTAATAGAGTGCAGGAAGATGAGCCCCTAAGTTTAGAAGGCACTCAAAAGATAACTATGGAAGAGTAGCCTTCTCAAAGTAGACTCAACCTTAATGATGTGGATGGAGTCAAGTTTTGGAACCTTCATTTGCTAATGTGGCACGACTCAACGTGAGCGAAACAGTTGCAAACATCCATTAATAATGAGAACATGGAACGTGCAAAGTATGAATCTATGAAAATTGGAAGTCGTCAAAAATGAAATGTAACATGTAAACATCAATATCGTAGGCATTAGTGAGCTGAAATTGACTTTAATTGGTCATTTTGAATCGGATAACCATGGTCTACTATGCCGGGATCGACAGCTTGAAGAGGAATGATGTTGAATTCATCATCAAAAAGAACATTTCAAGAACTATCTTGAAGTATAAACCTGTCAGAGATAGGATAATATCCATATGCTTGCAAGGAAGACCAGTTAATATGACTATTTTTTAAATTTATGCACCAACCACTGAGACCAAAGATGAAGAACTGAAGATTTTTACTAACTTCTGCAGTCTGGAATTGATCAAACCTGCAATCAGGATGCATTCATAATCAGTGGTGATTGGAATTCAAAAGTTGGAAACAAAGAAGGATTGGTAGTTGGAAAATATGGCCTTGGAGATAGAAATAATGCCAGAGATCCCATGATAGAAGTTTGCAAGATCAATGACTACTTCATTGCAAATACCTTTTTCAACAACATAAACAACAACTGTACACGTGCATCTGGCCAGATGGAATACACAGGAATCAAATCGACTGCATCTGTGGAAAGAGGTGATGGAAAAGCTCAATACCATCAGTCAAAACAAGGCCGGGGCTGACGGCCGAACACAGTCAATCGTTTACATGCATGTTCAAGTTGAAGCTGAAGAAAATTAGAAGAAGTTTATGACAGCCAAATTACGAACTTGAGTATATCCCACCTTATATATAGATATATATATATATATATATATATATATATACACATACATAGATACTAAGCTAACCGTGAGATCATACTAATATAGCTAATTTTAACTCATTGCCACATGGATCTAGAATGATTCTCCTTGCTTATCTGTGAATTACCACTTAAAAAGTGAGAAACCTGGATCCCACTATCCATTTACTCAATTGTATACATGTATAAGAATATCAAGGGATCCTTGATGGTTCAGTGGTTAAGCACACAGTTACTAACCCAGAGGCTGATGGTTCGAACCAAGTAGCTGCTTCATGGGAGAAAGATGTGGCATTCTACTTCCATAATGATTACAGCCTTGGAAACCCTAGGAGGCAGTTCTAATCTGTCCTATAGGGTCCCTATGAGTTAAAATTGACTCCATGGTAATGGTTTATAGGAGTATAGGAGTATCAGAATTGTACTTCTGTACTTTGGAAGAAACAACTTTATCAGTTAGAGCACAGAGCACTTTCTGTAGTTTTTTTGTGTTAGAGAGTCCATTCATTTCCAGAGTTTCTTAGATAGGCAATTTTTCTCCAAAATGAGTCAGTGAGGTTGTTTCATTAATTTGTAATTCAGCTTGATTCTCTTGTCACCATCTGCATTCCTTTTTGGGTTCATCTGATTTCCCTATTGACCGGGAAGAAGTTAAGTGTTGAACTTTTGTAACTCTTATCTATGGTGATAAATGTCTTAATCAGAAACTTTTTTTTTTTTTAATTGTAAAAAGCTCACAATGCAAACTTGGTCTACTCCTAATGTGATAATGTGAATTAAAGCTGCTCGTTACCAGGAACCTCAGTGTTCTCTTTTGTAAAGCAGTGGAGTTAGTCTAGAGGGTGAGGGGTAGCGGTAAATCCAAATACTTGCAGGACTCAGTCAGTGAAGTGGGCTGGCCCTAAGACGACAGTGTGCATTTCTCTGTAATAAACTGGGGAATACATAGCCCTCCAAAAGGAGGAATCTATCACTCAGCTCCAATTTACTGTGCCTTGAGGGAATACAGACATTAGTCCATAGTGTGCATTGCTTAATCTTCCAACTTGTTAATAGAAGTGGAAGCATTTTAAACATGACAATAATTTTAATTAAAAGATAAACACTTTAGTGCAGAAAAAATAAAACATATTTATATGTGGAATGTGGTCCATTGGTGGTGGTTTGCAGTATCTAGATTAGATGATCTCTAAGATATTTGAGTTCTAAAATTCTTTAATTCCAGATTTCAAGGACATATTAAAAATTACCTCAAAATTCAGGGTCTATGGTTCTATTTCTTACCTTGGATCCCTTAAAACTACAGCCTGTTGAATGATTTCACTAGAATGGATATAAATGACTAATTGTTGGCTACACAGACACTATCTCTTAAAGCACTATATTTATCTTCAGTGAATTGTACTAAGAAAGATTTGTTTGACAACTCAAGCCAACTTTGAAAGTGATACATGGCTCTCTGTTACAAAAACTAACAAAAACTACTGTCTATGATTCTTTTGATCTGTATTGGATTTTGGCAAAACTGAAGAGACAAAAAATCAGTTCACTTGTGAATCAACTTCATGAACTTCATGACAGATGAGATTTCTCTTTTATCTCTAGATTTCCCCATTCCAACAGGATTATTAGCGAATATTGGGGGGTGACTGATCTCTTACAAAAGAACTTTTTTTATTTTTTCCTTTTAATAAAAATGAAGCTGTGGTTGACATTTTTCCCTACCCATGATCATTTCCTTCTTTTTTTAAAGGAATGGTGGTTTCCAAATTGGCAACCTTTCTTATCATATTCTCAGCCTAGAGCAGTGGTTTAAAAAGTATACATCAGCATTACCTGGGAACCTGTTAAAAATACAAATTATAAGGCTCCACTCCACTGCTTTAGATATTTTTGGTGTTGCTGACCCATTCCAGAGTTCCAGGACTGATTATTAATACACCCTGACTGGTTGAAGGATGGGCATATGATCTAGGTCAGTGGTTTTCAAACGTTAGAGTGTATTAGAATCACTTGGAGGGCTTGTTAACATTGAGATTGCTGGGCTTCACCTGACAGTTTCTTATGTCATAAGAAATATCTGGAGTAGGACTTGATAATTTTCATTTTTAGCAAGTTTACAGGTGATACTGATGACCTCACTCTGAGAATCACCAATCTAAGCTAAAGAAATAAAGCCTGGGAATTTGTTGGAATTCCACTACGTCAGTTATCTATTGCCTCAATATTGCTGTGTGAAAACCTACCTCAAAACTCAGTTGCATACAACAATAAGTATTTATTTCTCCTTTAAAAATACACAGATTGCCTGGGATTTGACTGTTCAAGCACTAGTTTGGCTGGGCTTGGCAATAAACTGCAGGTTTGGTCCAGTTCTGCTCCATGTGTCTCTCATACTCCCTGGTCCAGTGACTACTCACAGCATAGTGCTGTAATGGTGAAAGGGAAAGTATAAGCCTGACCAGAGTTGGATTATCCAATAGGCGAGGCAAGCAGTGCTTACCTTGCTTACCAGATCATCTGTAGCGAACAAGTTCACATTTTTTCACCATATCAAGGATTCTGCTTCTAGGTATGGCTAGCATCTGTCTATCTCCCAACCCCACAAAACCTTCCTACAGAATCCAAGCCACTTTTTCAAATTTACAATACTTGACAGTGGCAAATGACTCAGGAAGCATAGTAAGCACAGGCTTACTTATGCTTATTTACTTATCTGTAGTGAGCAATTTCACATGGATTTCACCATATCTTTGATGTGAAATCATTCACTACAGATTAATAAATAAGCACAAATAAGACTATGCTTAAATTGCCTCCTAGTAATCTGCCCCTGAACCCAACTATGCAAGCCTATTTCAGCTTTAACTCATCTCATATCTGCTAAAAGCCCACTGGCCAAAGCAAATTACATGGCCAATGCCAATATCCAAACCTCTCAAAGTTTGAGGTGGAGATATTAAAAATTTACTGAACGATAATCACATCTTGGGAAAATGTTTCCACTGGTTTTCTAAGCTTGTAGACTGTAGTCTTGGAGCTGTCAGTGGCTGGCTTTGCAACCACATGGGAAGAAACTGCTTGAGAATAAAGCCAGTGCAGGGAAAATCAAGCTAGAGAGAGAGAGGGAGAGAGAAAGAGATTCCTGATGATCCAGCCATGCCCAAAACCAGATGTATAACTGATTTTTTTTTTCTTTTTTGTTGTTAGGTAAATCTATACTTCTAATTTTTAAGGTAATTCTTGCAATGGAGAAATCCTTAAGCTTGTATCCATGAACCAAATATTCAATAATTATTTGTTAGTTTATAGATCTTCATCAATCCTTGAGACAATGGGTAGTTCAATAGATTACTATTTTTAAGATGCTGTATCCAAACAACTTTTGTTTGCCAATTTTTTTTTTTTTTAGTACAACAGTATTCCAGAAGTTTCATTGGAGGTTATGTTTATCATAATAGAGTTTGTTTTTAACTAAAAACTTTCAATACCCTATCACATTTTTTGGGCATGCCCCAAAGCACCATAGGTGAACAAAAGGGGACTCTATATTTTCAGGAGAATTTAGGGAGATTACAGGTTGAATTTGTTAGAAATTACATAATGATGCTCGTAACAACACTGGAAACAATACTGGCTTAAACAAGATGATTTTTAGGTTTTTTTTTTTTTTGTTGTTGTTGTTTTCCTTTTCCTCTCCAGAAATAGGCAGTCTAAGGATGGCATGACTACCATCATCTTTGACTCAGGTTCCTTCTATCTTCCTTCTCTGCCATGATCCAAGATGACTTCCAGAATCATACTCATATACCAGGAAGGAAGGAAGAAGTAGGAAGAGCAAAAAGGGCCTAGACTATCTGTCTATGGTTCTTTTAAGAAGCTTTTCTGAAATTGCCATCCAACATATTCACTTATATCTCAGTGGTCAGATCCTAATCACATAGACACAGCAAGACTGCTTAGGAAATGTTGTCTTTTGGCTTGGTATATTCATCCAGTAAATAAAATCAGGGTTGTGTTACTAAGAAAGAAAGGAAGAAGAGATATTGGGAAGGCAACTTGTCATCTCTGCCACAAATGTAAATTTCAGAAACAAATGAGTACAAAGCACCTCTGATGGAAATAAACATAAAATCAAAGATCAATGAGAAGCAAACTGAAATGTCTACAGAAGTTAATGTGAACACATCTCAAAAAGGAATTGGAAGATAAAACGTAAGTAGCAGTTTGGTTGGAAATATGGAAAACAGAATGGTCAATAGAAAAAAATTCTTAAACTGTGTTCTGGAATCCTTAAAATATGTAAACTTCTGTGTAAGTTTGCATACTCATTTTCCAGGTGAAAGTGTGATAATTCTCATCAGAGTTCAAGTTTATGATCCTTGAATGTTTCAGAGCTGTGGTATCCTCACCATAATACTTACTGATAAGTTTTGATTTAGTGTTAGGCTTGTCCAACAGAAGATGAGGGTTAGGTGGTTTTTTTTTTTTTTTTTTTTATAGAGTGACTTTTAAGAGAGAGAAGTTTTTTTTTTTTTTTCCCATCAAAGTGTCTTGACTTTGACCCAACTCTGCATGTACACTGAGGAGGGTTTCAGAAGAAGGGAGTCCAGACTTCACAAAATAATCTTCTGGCCTCTGTCAGTGTCTGCCAAGGGTAGACTCCTTAGTACAACACATACAGTATTTATGGATTTCCTGCTACTTCGGGAGGTATTGTCTCCAGGTGCATCCCCTCCTTTCCCCTATGCGTTATCTGCAAAGGCAGCATCCACTCCTTTTCCAGATTTTCCCATTTGGGAAATTGTTGTTGTTGTTTGCTGTCCAGTCAATTACAACTCACAGTGACTCTAAAGGACAGAGTAGAACTATCCCAAAGGCTTGCTTAGGCTGTCATCTTTAAGGGAGCAAATTACTAGATCTTTTCTACTGCAAAGTGGATGGTTGGTTAGAAGTGCTTACCTTTCAGTTAGCAGTACAGAGCTTACCTATTGCACCACTAGGGCTCCTTTGGCAAGATTAGTGACACATTATGTATGTTGTCTTTCCCTTTCCCTTTATTCATGGAGAACTCTGAGTCTCCCTTTCATTCTTAAATATATTTGTATTGAATCTGGATGAACAAAATCCACATTAGACATTGACCTCCTCATGTTCTTTCTTCTTTCGATCCTAATGTTCTTTCACATAAATGTCGTCGCTGTCCTTTGGTTATTCCTCCATCCATGAGGAGGCATTTGCAGACCTCACTGCATGTTTACTAGGTTTTTTACACTTAGATCTTTCTTCTTCCTTCACAATTTACCAATACTGTTAGGCACCATATCCCCAGCCATCGCCAGTAGAACAGATGAGCTCAGAGATTGGGCTCCTTTCCCAAGGATGGAACTGGGATAATAAATCCCACTGAATTCCATGACATGCTAAAGGCCACAGAGAAAGGCCAAGGTTCAAATACAACATAATACTTGTAAACAATGAGTTCGTGGATTAGAGGTATGATAGAGGACAGTGTTATGAAGCCAAGGGTTCTGAGGCAGGCAAAGAGGGCAACGGACTAGGGCCAGGATGTAATGGGCTAGCGGGACTGGGAGGTATGACTTGTTTAGACTGAATAAAGTGTCAGAGGCAAAAATGGATAATCCTTGTGATTCTTCTCTATAATCTAAGTCTTCCTCTGCATTTTATTTCAGGGTTAGTGACCCATTAATATATTCTGTGTGTGTATGCATTTGGGTGTGTAGTGGTGTAGAAATGAGATCAATATATGCATATTCTTGGCCAGTATGATTGAGAAGAACATTGTCTTAGGCTGGGTTCTCTAGAGAAGCAAAACCAGTAAAGTGTATAAATATATATAGAGAGAGAGATTATATCAAGGAAACAGCTCACGCGATTGCAGAGGCTAGAACGTCCCTAGTCCGTGGATCAGGGTAGAGGCCTCTCCCAAGTCACACAGCTGCAGAAGCTGGCAAGCCCAAAATTGAAAGGTCGGAGAGCAGGGCTCCCACTCCCAGCCTGCGCAGATCCACGAATCCCAGGTTCAGCAGATAATCTGACAGCTCAAATCCCAAGAACGGGAGATGAGACGACAGGAAGCAGCCACAGGATCCAGAGAGAGCAAAAAGCCAGAACCTCTGCTTATATACAGATGCGGGCCACACCCCCAAGGAGACTCCCTTTCATCTGACTGGCTACTCACAGTATATTCAATCATGGAAGTGATTACATTAAAACACGGAGAATCATGGCCCAGCCAAGTTGACACACAATCTTAACCATCACAGTCCACCCCTTGTCGACTCGCCACATGTACACATCTCCTTAAACCATACATAATATCTGAATAAAGACAATGAGAAAGTCATACTTGCACCTAACATGATACAACTAACACACGTACAATCGAAAATGCACTAGCCCCATTTACAGCTTATATTTTATAAGTGAAGGAAACAAAAATATTTGATGCACACATACAAAGTACAAATACTCATAACAATTACAGTCCCCATTTCTGCAACTGGTCACGTGGCCATAACTGGTATTTAGAACTACCTTCTTCAACCACCCATTCTGTATTTCCTTTGCCCTCTGCAAGCACCTCGGATGGTCGAGGTTCTTTGCCTGTTGGGGTGACCCAAACCTTCATTCCTGAAGGATCTGTGTCATTATTAGTCATGTCAGAATTAGGTTGCTGTAGTTTTCCATTGACTTTAATCACAGGGCATGGTAGTACTAAGAGACACCCGCCCAAGGAATCTCCTGCATTCCAGATATACTCTTCTTTACCTCCATTATGTAATATTAATCTGATTTCCTCTTGGTAAGCAGGATCAATCACACCAGTCAGTATGGTAACTCCCTTCTATGCCTGTTGAGCCAGAGGTGTAAGGATCCCAAAGTGGCCAGGTGGCATTCTCAACTTCCAGTTCAATGGAATCAGTAATGTGTCTCCAGGTGGGAGCATTCCTCCCTTTGGAACTAAGACCTCTAGG
>NW_004444083.1:7112923-7123198 GCF_000243295.1 Trichechus manatus latirostris
CCTTACTTTAACCTCAGACACCTGTCGAGGTTTGCAGTTGAGCTGGCGTTGTAATTCGCCACTCTTACAATAAGACTCTGGGTTTGCTTTTCAGCAATTTCAGCTCTGTTACTACAAGAAATAAGGCTTTCTTTCAAAGCAAAAGTGGAAGCCTTGAGGTCATGTATGCAACACTTGAGCCTTGAGTCTCAAGTCCTGAGCTCATCTCTTTCCTTCATCAGTTTGTCTAGCGAAAGTAGGACAAACCAACCAGCTTCCTTATACTTCTCATTCTGACAAAGCTGTAGAAAGATATCACACTTGTGTTCACCCTGAGCCTCACCTTTCACCAATACCTGATCTGCCTGTGGTGATATTTTGCGTATTTGTATCACCTCGCTCCATGGACTAGCAGTGACCACTTTACTGCTAGAAGCAGAGTCATCAACTTCTTTATGACTAACCAGACTTGAGAACCAATTTAGAAAACTCATCCTTACAATTTTGTTTCTCTAGAACCACTCCTGGTATCAAATGTCTTAGGTTGGGTTCTCTAGAGAAGCAAAACCAGTAAAGCAAAACCAGAAGCTGGCAAGCCTAAGATCGGAAGGTCGGAGAGCAGGGCTCCCACTCCCAGGCTGTGCAGATCGACGATTCCCAAGTTCGGCATATAAACTGACAGCTCAAGTCCCAAGAATGGGAGAAGAGACGACAGGAAGCAGCTGCAGGATCCAGAGAGAGCAAAAAGCCAGAACCTCTGCTTATATACAGATGCAGGCCACACCCCCAAGGAGACTCCCTTTCATCTAATTGGCTACTCACAGTATATTCAATCATGGGAGTGATTACATTAAAACACAGAATCATGGCCCAGCCAAGCTGACACACAATCTTAACCATCACAAACATCAAATATCATTCTAATCTGTATTGATTACATATTATAGAAACATATTCCTTAAAAAATGAGTTTTCTGCAATCTTAACTTTTCAGAACTAGCCATTGTTGAGAATGGTCTCAGGATTTTTGTGGTCCAATGGGTTAATTTAAATGAAAGCATTTTGATAACAGTAGTGTTACACAAATGCTGGATGGAATTATTTTCATAGATATATTTTGAAAACTTAAAAATAGGGACAATAATTTATTTCTCCTTCCACTGTATAAACATTGTAAAGAAATCTAGCACTCATTCATTTGGACTGGTTTCTGCATTTGCGTTTTGAAGTTAAAGTGAAACAGAACTTCACTTGTGTTTTCCTGTTTTCTTTCATCCAGGTTATGTACACCTCTTAAAATGGACACATCAATGGAAAGAGCCTTTTTTTTCTGAATGGTTTGATGGTTTTCGTATTCAGGATTCAGAATTGCGATGTCAAAACTCGTAAGGTAAGAAAATAACGAAAGAAAGACGAGGAAAAGATATGGAGAAAGAAAGAAAAGCTGAAGTAGGCATTCACTAGTTGACTAAACCAAAACCAAAACCAAACCTATTGCAATCTTGTCAATTTCCACCAACTGTAACCCTATAGTGACCCTATAAGACAGAGAAGAACTGCCCCATAGGGTTTCCAAGGAGAGGCTGGTGGATTTGAAATGTCAAACTTTTGGTTAGCAGCCATACTCTTAACCACTGCACCACCAGGGCTCAACTAGTTGACTAGGTGTCATAAATTAGTTATAGAGGAAGATACACGTGGTATGGGTGTTTCTTTAAAAATTAAAATAATATATATAAACCTCCAGTCTGAGTATCAAAATAAATAAGAAACATGTCAACTACTGAATTGTCTTAGTATCCCAAAACTTTTTTCTTACTCATCTTTTATTCTAAATATATTTAGAAGCACTTTCAAAATAATAGAATAATGGATGCAATGTATGTAAGAATTCAACTATTGCATTATAATCTTTTATTCCAAAAATTTTAGAGGTGTCTCATTAAGTATAAGTATCCTGAACCTGACCTATTTCATAGTTTAACAATTGTAAACAAATACAAAAGAATGGAATTTAGTATTGTGTAGATTGAAGAGTAAGACATGGTGCATTTTAATGATTTGAATAACTCTCAGGCACAAAAAATTTTGAATATAACGTTGATAACATTATTTAGCTCTTTTGATGCACTGGGTCATAGAATAGAAGGATTTTGAAATGGAAACTTGTGAACAGTGATATAGCTAGAATAACTTTTAAAAAAATAGGGAAATAAAGTTTTTTGGAGGAATGTCAGAGACTGAGGGTCATGTTCCTGAGACTAGGGTACCTAACCAAGGTAGCCTTCACCCACAGGTCACCCTGTTCTAACCCAACCTAGTAAAGTGCCAAAGAGAGTAAGTACAAGGACAGACATCTGAGAGAACAAAGGGATGGAAGTGTTTTGCAACTTGAATTGACATTTTTTTAAATTGTACTTTAGATGAAGATTTTCAGAACTAACTAGCTTCTCATTAAACAGTCAGTACACATACTGTTTTATGACATTGGTTAACAACTCCATGACATCTCAACACTCTCCCTTCTTGAACCTTGGTTCCCTATTACTAGCTTTCCTGACCCCTCCTGCCTTCTAGTCCTTGCCCTGGGCTGGTATGCCCTTTTAGTCTTGTTTTGTTTTAAGGGCCTCTCTAATCTTTGGCTGAACGGTGAACATCAGGTGTGACTTTATTATGCAGTTAAAAGGTTATGCCAATTGAGTTAGATGTTCCCCGAGCCATGGTCCCTACAGCCCCCGTCCCAGCAATCTGATTCTTCAAGGATTTTGAATATGTCTATGGAGCTTTAATGGCTTTGCCTTTTACAAGTTGTTCTGACTTCCCAGTACTGTGTACTGTCTTATCCTTCACCAAAGTTATCGTTCACCTATTGTCTGTTTAGTGTCTTTCCATCCACCCCCACCCTCCCTGATAACCATCAAGTATTCCTTCTTTTTTTTATTTATTTTTTTATTGTACTTTAGGTGAAGGTTTACTGAACAAATATTTTCTCATTAAACAGTTAATAAACATGTTGCAGTATGACAATGGTTAACAATTCCACTACATGTCAACACTGTCCTTACTCAACCTTGGGTTCCCTATCACCAGCTTTCCTCTCCCCTTTTGCCTTCTAGTCCTTGTCCCTGGACTGCTGTGCTTCATCAGTCCCGTTTTGTTTTATGGGGCTGTCCAATACCCGGCTGAACAGTGAACCTCAGAACTGACTTCACTACTGAGCTAAAAGGGTGTCTGGGGGCGATACTCTCAGGTTTCTCCAGTCTCCTTTAGGCCAGTAAATCTGGTCTTTTCTTGCGTGTTAGAATTTTGTTCTACATCCTTCTCCAGCTCTGTCCGGAACACTACGTTGTGATCCTGGTCAGAGCAGTCAGTGCTGGTAGCTGGGCACCATCTAGCTGTACTGGACTCAGTCTGGTGGAGGCCTTCGTAGCTGTGGTCCATTAGTCCTTTGGACTAATCTTTTCCTTGTATCCTGTTCTCTTCATTCTCCCTTGCTCCCGAAGGGGTGAGACAAGTGGAGTATCTTAGATGGCTGCTCACAAGCTTTTAAGATCCCAGATGCTACTCACCAAGGCAGAACGTGGAACACTGTCTTTATAAACTGTATTATGCCAATTGAGCTAGATGTTCCCAAAACCATGGTCCCCACAGCCCTCTGCCCAGAAATTCAGTCCCTCAGGGAGTTTGGATGTGTCTGTGGAGCTTCCATGACCATTCCTTGTACAAGTTGTGCTGGCTTCCCCAGTATTGTGTACTGTGATAACATTCACCAAAGTTACCACTTATCTATTTAGTTACTTATTTAAGTCATGTATTTAAGTTACCACTTATCTATTTAGTATTTTCTCTCCACCCCACCCAACCCTCGTAACCAACAAAGATTGTTACTTTTTGTGAGTAAAATTTTTCATGAGTTTTTACAGTAGAGGTCTCATACAATATTCGTCATTTTGTAATTGACTTAATTTCACTCAGCATAATGTCCTCCAGTTTCATCCATGTTATGAGATGCTTCACAGATTTATCATTTTCCTTATTGTTACATAATACTGCATTGTGTGTATGTACCATAGTTTGTTTATCCATTCATCTGTTGAGGGGCATCTAGGTTGTTTCCATCTTTCTGCTATTGTGAACAATGCTGCCATGAACATGGGTGTGCATATGTCTATTCATGTGACGGCTTTTACTTCTCTAGGATATATTCATAGGAGTGGGATTGCTGGATCGTATGGTATTTCTATTTCTATCTTTCTAAGGAAGCGCCATACCATTTTCCAAAATGGTTGTATCATTATGCAGTCTCTCCAGCAGTGCACGAGAGTTCCGGTCTCCCCGCAGCCTCTCCAACATTTGTTATTTACAGTGTTTTTGATTCGTGCCAGTAAGGCCAGGGTGAGATGGTATCTCAATGTGTTTTTTTTTTTTTTTTAACTTTCTGGAGTGCTCAAGTTTATATTTCAGTGGTATCTGTGGTACACAGGAGTATACATTTGACAAAACTCACCAAACGGTACACTTTAGATCTGTGTAGTGAATATTTACTGGTTGTAAATTTTACCCCCCAAAAGAACTTCAGACAAATATTGATTGGACTCTAATTCATATTATGTATACTGAAGTATTTAATTGTAAAATGTATTGACATCTGCAACTTATTATCAAATAGAGAAAAAATTATTTGGTTGATGGATAGAATGAGGAATGGAGAGATGGATAAGATATGTGATGAAGCAAAAATAGCAAAATGTTAATGGTAGAATCTGGGTGATACCCATATGGGTGTTTACTGTACAGTTCTTCCAACTGTTCTGTATCAGTTTGTTTGGTGAGTGGTGTCAGCCACTCCAGAAGAGGAAATCAAAAGAAATGCACTCACTTTACCAAACTTTGACCAATTTCTTATCAAAATCCCAAAACTACTAGCATTTATTTCCAGCCTTGCAATTAATGTAGAAAGTGAGGTCTCATCACTTCCGGAGGGCTTGGTGGTTCTTGGGCACAGCCACCTATTGCAGTTTCCTGAGGAAAGGTGGTCGGCACAGCATCCTCTCATCCCCCAGGTACTCAGGGGAGAACACCTTGGTGGGCTTGTGGTACAGTAGGTACTTGTTCAGTTGGCTCTTGTCATGCCACTCAGCCTCGATGTGATTGGCATGGTGGACCATCTCGCCTGGTGACAGGCCTTGGTGAGCCTGTGCACCTCTACCACTGAGCCCCCGAAAAAGCAGCCGGCATAGTAGAAATCACCTTCATCTCTCAGAATGTGGGCCTGAGAAAATGGGCGGCGTTCATACGTGAAGGCCTGGTGATAGGCAGCGTAGAAGCCAGGGTGTAGATTGCCGGACAAGAAGAGGATCTCTACGCCCACATGGTCGCTGAGCTTCATGTCCACGTATAAACACACCAGGTAATCTACCTCACGCAGGAAGCGCTGCTTGGAGAAGTTGCTGATCATCTCCATGCAGTGCATGGACATGTCGTGCCAGCGGGAGTAGTTGCGGACGTCGAGGACCACCACCTGCCAGCCTTCCTGGAGGAGGACGTGCAGGACGTCAGCCGGCCGGTAAGTGAAGACGTAGTAGTTGAACTTGTGTCCCACCATGAAGTACTTGTCTGCAGTCTCCAGGAACAGCTTCAGGAAGACTACGTATATTTTCACGGCAAACACAGTCAGCCCAATGGTGGTGTTTCTGAACTGCATGTCCAGGATGGCAGAGTCAAAGGTCCTGTTCCAGATGATGGGGACAAACCAGGGAGTTGTGACCAACACACCTGTCCGCCTTCGGGAGGAAGCAGAGCGCACTGTCCACTCTGAGCAGTTTTGCCCAGGTGGAGGCAAAGTGGCTGGTTGGCAGCAAGGGCTGGCCGGCCTCTGCTGTATTCTCCCAGGTGAATTCTGGCAGCCTTTAAAGCTTAAGTTCCTTGGTTGTTTTGGAGGCAATGATGTTGAAGGCCACGGAGATGCCAGGTATCTTCTTCGGTTGAACGCCATTGAGATACCACCCACGGAGTTTGCATGTCACCGGCCTCTACTATATGAAGTCCTCCTGGCCCCATTTGCCAGCCATGCACAGCAGCGGAGACTGGGAGCTGATATTCATCCTCACATGAAGTTCAGGGAACATGGCTTGGCATATGGAGGTTTCAGCATCAGTCCTTACATTCAAGTTCATGCAGGTTCCTTCTGGCACAGATGAAGACAGATTTCTTCTTATAATCTTGAAGAACATTCCAGCGGCCTCCTGCGGGTACTGGCTTATTGCTGAGGGAAAGGTTGGGGTCACACCATAGGGAAAATTCTGCTGGTCACATACCTATCAATGTGCCCAGCATGCATGCAGTCTCTATTGGGCACATCCTGGGGAAAATTGGTTCTGCCTGGGGCTCCTTCCACCAGGGCTCTGATGTGATGGGCTGAGGAGGAAGCCATAGAGACATGCTGGACTTCTGAGCTTCTGGGATGCTGCATCTTATAGATACTCGTTGTGGGGCACAACCCAGAGGCCTGGTTGGGCTGCACTGGGAAGAAATTAGATTCCTGGTGCAGAAAAGGCAGGGCTGGGGAGTCTGAGGCAGAAGCCCTGGAGATCCTGGGCTCTCTCACAATTACATTGTATTTGCTATTCTAGATGGAGGTCTGGCCAAAGCTGGCCTCCAAATAAGGATATTGTTGTTTTGATTTGTGCTGCTTGAGAACTCTCACTGTGCCCATGACTGGTCTTTTTCTTCTCTAGGAGAGATAGGGAGCTAGCTGTTTGAGCTCTGGTCCATCAGTGAGGCCCAGATCTCTTCCATGTGTAAACCATAGACACTATTGACTCAGGTTGCCAGGGTCTTTGTAGTCAGTGAGTAGCTATAAGTAAGGCTTTAGTACATAATCTTTATGGCCCACATTCATCCATGGATCTTTCATGATTTGCGTTGAAGTACCTCTCTTACTGGGATTGAGGATGAGACATTTCTTGAGCAGATTTTCATACTCCATGAGCATACAGAAGGGAACATGATATTTTCTTTTTCTTTTTAATTGTTGTAATTAAATGAAGTTGACATTTCAAGTTAGTCTCCCATACAAAATTTTTATACATACATTGTTATGAGACCCTAATTTATCATCCCATTCTGTGACAGCCCACTCCTCCTTTCCACCCCTGATTTCCCATGACCATTCAACCAGCTCGTAACCCTCTCTGCCTTCCCATCTCACCTCTGGACAGAAACATCCCCTTTGGTCTATTGTATCTACTTGACTAAGAGACACACTCTTCCCAAGTATCACTTTATGTCCCACAGTCCAGTCCAATCCTTGTCTGAAGAGGTGGCCTCAGAAATTGTTTTAGTTCTGGGCTGATAGAGAATCCAGGGGCCATGCTTTACTGGATAACTCCAGTCTCATTCAGATCATTAAGTCCGGACTTCTTACTAGAATTTCAGTTCTGTACCCCATTCTTCTACCGCTCCATCAGGGACTCTCTGTTGTGTTCCCTGTCAGGACGTTCATTGGTGGTAGCCGGGCACCATATAGTTCTTATGGTCTCAGGCTGGAGAAGTCTCTGATTTATGTGGCCCATTCTGTCTCTTGGGCTAATACTTTCCTTGTGTCTTTGGTGTTCTTCATTCTCCTTTACTCCAGGTGTTTGGGACCAATTGATGCATCTCAGATGGCTGCTTGCAAGCTTTTAAGAACCCAGATCCCACTCACCAAAGAAGGATGCAGAACAATTTCTTAATAAGCCTTGTTATGCCAATTGACCTAGACGTCCCCTGAAAGCATGGTCCCCAGACCCCTACCCCTGCTTCTCTGTCTCTCAAAGTATTTGATTGTATTCAGGAAACTTCTTAGCTTTGGTTTAGTTCAGTTGTGCTGACTTTCCCTGTAGTGTGTGCTGTCCTTCCCCTCACCTAAGATGCTTCTTATCTACTATCTAGTGAATAACTCACCCTCCCTCCCCACCCTCGTAACCATAAAAGAATGTTTTCTTTTGTGTTTGAACCTTTTCTCGAGTTCTTATAATAGTGGTCTTATACAGTATTTGTCCTTCTGTGACTGACTAAATTCTCTCAGCATGATAAGTTCCAGCTTCCACCATGTTATACTATGTTTCACAGCTTCATCCTTGTTCTTTACCATTGCATAATATTCCATTGTGTGGATATACCATAATTTGTTTATCCATTTGTCCATTGACGGGCACCTAGGTTGCTTCCATCTTTTTGCTATTGTAAACAATGCTGCAATGAACATGGGTGTGAATATATCTCTTTGTGTGACAGCTCTTATTTCTCTAGGATATATTCCAAGGAGCAGGATAACTGGATCCTATGGTACTTCTATTTCTACCTTTTTGAGGAAGTGTCAAATCGATTTCCAAAGTTGCTGTACCATTTTACATTCTCACCAACAGTGTATAAATGTTCCAGTCTCTCCACAACCTTTCCAGCATTTATTATTTTGTGTTTTTTGGACTATGGCTAGCTTTGTTGGGGTGAGATGATATCTCATTATAGTTTTGATCTGCATTTCTGTAATGACTAATTATCATGAGCGTCTCTTCATGTGCCTGTTAGCCACCTGAAAATCTTCTTTGGCGAAGTGCCTGTTAATATCTTTTGCCCATTTTTAAATTGGGTTATTTGTCTTTTTGTTGTTGAGGTTTTGCAGTATCTTGTAGATTTTAGAGATTAGATGCTGATTGGATTCGTCATAAACAAATTTTTTTTTCCCAGTCTGTAGGTTGTCTTTTTACTCTTTTGGTGAAGTCTTTTGATGAGCATAAGTGTTTGATTTTTAGCAGCTCCCATGTATCTAGTCTCTCTTCTGGTGCTTGTGCATTGTTACTTACGGTTCAGACTGTGTTTATGTCATGTATTAGGGCCCCTAGCATTGTCCCTATATTTTTCTTCCATGATCTTTATGGTTTTTGATTTTATATTTAAGTCTTTGATCCATTTTGAGTTAGTTTTTGTACATGGTGTGAGGTATGGGTCTTGTTTCAGTTTTTTGCAGATGGATATCCAGTTATGCCAGCACCAGTTGTTAAAGAGACTGTCTTTTCCCCAGTTAATGGACTTTGGACCTTTGTCAACTATTGGCTGCTCATAGGTGTATTGGCTTATATCTGGATTCTCAACTCTGTTCCATTAATCTATGTAGCAGCTGTTGTACCAGTACCAGGCTGTGTTGACTACTGTGGCAGTATAATAGGTCCTAATGTCAGGAAGTGTAAGGCCTCTCACTTTGTTCTTCTTCTTGAGTAATGCTTTATTTATTTGGGGTCTCTTCCCTTTCCATAAGAAGTTGGTGATTTGTTTCTCCATCTCATTAAAAAATGCTGGTGGAATTTGGATTGGGATTGCATTGTATCTGTAGATTGCTTTGGGTAGAATTGACATTTTCACTATGTTGAGTCTACCTATCCATGAGCAAGGTATATTTTTGCACTTATGAAGGTCTCTTTTAGTTTCTTGCAGTAGGATCTTGTAGTTTTCTCTGTATAGATCTTTTACATCTCTGGTTAGATTTATTCTCAAGTAATTTATCTTCTTGGGGGCTATTGTAAATGGTATTGATTTAGTGATTTCCTCTTCAAGGTCCTCTTTGTTGGTGTAAAGGAATCCAATTGATTTTTATATGTTTATCTAGTATCCTGAAACTTTACTGAAATCTTCTGTTAGTTTCAGTAGTTTTCTAGTGGATTCTTTGGGGTTTTCTGTGTATAAGATGATATCATCTGCAAATAGAGACACTTTGACTTCTTCTCTACCAATTTCGATCCTTTTTATTTCTTTTTTTAGCCTAATTGCTCTGGCTAGGACCTCCAGCACAATGTTGAGTAGAGTGGTGATAGAAGGAATCCTTGTCTGGTCCCTGTTCTCAAGGGGAATGCTTTCAAAGACCCTCCATTTATGATTATGTTGGCTGTTGGTTTTGTATAAATTCCCTTAATTATGTTGAGGACTTTCCCTTCTATTCCTATTTTACCGAAAGTTTTTATCATGAATGTGTGTTGCACTTTGTCAAATGCCTTTTCTGTGTCGATTGATAAGATCGTGTGGTTATTGTCTTTTGTTTTGTTAATGTGATGGATTACACTGCTTGTTTTTCTATTGTTGAACCATCCCTGCATACCTAATATGAATCCCACTTGGTCATGGTGAATTATTTTTTTGATATGTTGCTGAATTCTTTTGGCTAGAATTTTGTTGAGGATTTTTGCGTCAATGTTCATGAGGAATATCGGTTGTAATTTTCTTTTTTTGTGGTGTCTTTACCTGGTTTTTGTATCAGGGTTA
>NW_004444083.1:7123298-7125709 GCF_000243295.1 Trichechus manatus latirostris
TATAACTGAAGAAATCTGTCATCTCTTCTGGTCTTAAAGTGGGAACTGTTTAATCTCTGAATCACAGCCTTGGCCAAACCGTAATGGATACTATCATTTACCTTGTCCATTGCCGAGCATTGATGGGCTGTTGAACATTAGCTGTAACCTGCACTCAATACCAGCAGTTGATACTAATTGCCTCTAATTTACTTCAAGTTTTCCCTGAAATACCATTTAGAATAAATGGCTTCCTTCAACAAACCTTGCCTTATATTGTAAAGTTCCATAAAACAAACACAAAAGAATACAGCTTTCAGGTTTTTGGGGATCTAGGAAGGGGCAAAAGACACTTGCTCTCAAGAATATGATGACTGCTATGAATGGGACAAAATCAGTGCCCTGGGAGTATAACAGGGGTTGTTGTTTTTCGTAGCTCTTGCGTTGTCTCCAACTCATGGCAACCTTCTATTTAACAGAATGAATCATTGCCTGGTCCCGTGCCTTCCTCATGATCACTGGTATGTTTGAGTCCATTGTTATGGCTATTGTGTCACTCCATGTCTTTCAGGGTTTCCCTCATTTTTGCTGAGCCACTACTTTACCAAACATGTCCTTCTCTAGTGATCGGTCTTTCTGGAGGGCATTTCCAAAGTCAGCCAGCCAAAATCTCACCATCCTGGCTTCTAAGGAGCATTCTGGTTGTATCTCTTGTAAGATTGATATGTTCTTTCTTTTATCTGAGGTTTCATGGGGCAAAAGTCTGTGAACTGAGCCAAGAATCAGCGTATATCCAAAAACACCAATTTAATATCAGCCTCAAAAAAATCTTAGAAATACTAAAAGACTCAGTCTCTTTTGTGTAAGTCTTCCAAATTCTTCCCTAGCAAATAGAAGATTATTAAAACATTTAAAATCAGATTCCATCTATGCTCCAAAATTTACATGATTTCTCCCTGAACCAATTTGCAGAAAAGAATGAGACAAAAACAGAAGTCATAGAAACATTTGGCAGTTTTTAATTTTCCAGTTCTCAGAAGCAATAAAATTTAAAACTCTCAAGGTGACTAAATCAGAACTCTTACATAGTCGTGTTCTCACTGTACGCTTGACGATTCTGAGAATTTAAATGCCTAACTCCATCCCTACATTTTAGAGATAATAAAACTGGGGTCCAAAAAGTTAATTGGCTTATATAAACAACATCCTTCTCCTTTACTGTGTTTCCTGGATACTTGTTGGCATATAATAAATTTGATTTGTAGGGAGTCTTGTTGTTGAGACTGAGATATAGTACAAGGGAAAGAAACGACAAGGATTACCAAGTTTGCAAGTGTGGAATGGGCTCTGCCTAGGACTAATGGACCACAACTACCCTGGCCTCCACCAGACTCAGTCCAGTACAACTAAATGGAGCTTGGCTACCACCACTGACTGACTAAAAATTTGTCCATTTCCTCTAGGTTTTCAAATTTGTCAGAGTACAGTTTTGCATAGTAATCTGTTATGATTCTTTTAATTTCAGTTGGTTCTGTTGAGATATCACCAATCTCATTTCTTATACGGGTTGTCTGCTTCCTCTCCTGTTTTTCCTTTGTCGGTTTGGCCAATGGTTTTACTCATTGTGGTTTTGATTTTCATTTCTCTAATAGCTAAGGATCTCCAGCATTTCCTCAAGTGTCTGTTAGCCACTTGAACGTCTTCTTTGGTGAAGTATCTATTCATTTCCTTTGCCCATTTTTTAATTGGATTTTTTGTCTTTTTGTAGAAGAAGTGTTGGATTTTCCTGTAGATTTTAAAGATCAGATCCTTCTCAGATTAGTAATAGCCAATTTTTTTCCTGTGTGTAGGTTCTCTTTTTACTCTTTTTGTGAAGTCTTTTGATGACCATAAGTATTTAATTTTTACACCGTTTCAATATTATAGCTTATCTTAGGGAATTTGTGCATTCTTAATTATGGTTTGTATCCTATTAATGCCCTGTCTTAAGGTCTCTAGCGTTGATCCTATTGTTTTCTTCTATGATCTTTATTGTTTTGGTTTTATAGTTAGGACTTTGATGCATTTTGAATTAGTTTTTGTGTATACTGTGAGGTATGGGTCTCATTTCATATTTTTGCAGTTGGACATTCAGATTTGCCAGCACGATTTGTTAAAAAGACTGTCTTTTCCCCATTTGATGGACTTTAAGCCCTTGTCAAAGATCAGGTTATGGTAGTTGAATGGATTTACATCTGAGTTCTCAATTCTATTTCATCGGTCAATGTATCTGTCATTGTACCAGTACCAGGCTGTTTTGACTACCATACCTGTATAGTAGTTTCTGAGGTAAGGTAATGAAAGTCTTCCTACTTTTTTCTTCTTCATCAAAACTATTTTACTTATCCAGGGCCTCTTCCCTTTCCGTATAAAGTTAACGATTAGTTTTTCCA
>NW_004444083.1:7126108-7134846 GCF_000243295.1 Trichechus manatus latirostris
TTTGGATTTTTTATGTATAGTATCATATCTTCCACAAATAGGGACAGTTTTACTTCTTAATTAACAATTTGTATGCCCTTTATTATTTTCTTACCTTATTGCTCTAGCTAGCATTTCCAACACAAAGTAAAACTGAAGTGGTGAGAAAGGGCATCATTGTCTTGTTCCTGTTCTCAAGGGAATGTTTTCAGCCTCTCTCCGTTAAGAATGATTTTGGCTGTTGGTTTAGCACAGATACTCTTTATTATGTTGAGGAATTTCCCTTCTATTCCTATTTTATTGAGAGTTTTTTTCAGGAATGGTGTTGGTCTTTGTTGAATGCCTCTTCTGCATTAATTGAGATAACCATGGGATTATTTTCTTTTATTTATGTGGTGACTAATGTTAATCGATTTTCTAATGTTGAAGCATCCTTGCATGTCTGGTATGAATCCTACTTGGTAATGATGTATTAGTTTTTTGATGTGATGATGAATTCTATTGGCTAGAGTTTTGTTGAGAATTTTTGCATCTATATTCATGAGAGATATTGGTCTGCAATTTTCTTTTTTTGTGGTTTCTTTGCCTGGTTTTGGTATCAGGGTTATGCTGGTTTCATAGAGTGAGTTGGGAAGCACCCCTTCCTTTTATGTCCTTAAATAGTTTGAGTGATTCTGGTGTAAGCTCTTCTCTGAATGTTTGGTAGAATTCTCCAGTGACGCCATCTAGGGTCCAGGGCTTTTTTTTTTTTTGGAGTTTCTTTTATTACTGTTTCAGTCGCTTTTCCTGTCATGGGTCTGTTCAGAATTTCAACACCATTTTGTGTTAATTTGGGTAGTTAGTGTGTTTCTAGAAGTTTGTCCATATCCTCTAGGTTTTCAAATTTGTTATAGTTTTTCATAATACTCAGTTATGACTCTTTTTATTTCACTTGCGTCTGTTATAATTTCTCCCATTTCATTCTTTATTTGGGTTATTTGCACCCTCTCCTTTATTTATTTATTTTTTTCAATTTGTCCAGTGCTTTGTTCATTTTGGTGATCCTTTCAAAGAATCAACTTTTGGTTTTATTGATACTTTCTATTATTTTTATATACTCTATTTCATTTATTTCTGCTCTGATCTTTATTATTTTCTTTCTTGTGATGGCTCTGGGCTTCTTTTGCTGTTCTGTTTCTATTTCATTAAGTTGTGTAGCTGATGTTTTGATTTTGTCCCTTTATTCTTTTTTTGATGTGTGCACCTATTGCTATATATTGACCTCTGAGCACTACCTTTGCTGTTTCCCAAAGGTTTTGGTATGATGTATTTTCATTCTCATTTAATCTAAGAATTTTTTGATTCCACTTTGATTTCTTCTATTATCCAGAGGTTTTTAAACAGGATGTTATTCACTTTCCATGTAATTGATATTTTTTCTTGCTATTCCTGTTGTTAATTTCTATCTTGATGCATTTTGATCAGAGAAGATACTTTGTATTATCTCAATGTTTCAGATTTCTTTGAGGGTTGCTTTGTGGCCTACGATGTGGTCTATTGTGGAGAATGTTCCATGTGTGTTGGAAAAGAACATGTACTTTGGAGCTGTTGTGTGAAGTATTCTATATATGTCTATGAGTTCAAGCTGGCTGACTGTGACTTTAGATCTTCCGTATCTTTGTAAGGTTTCTTTCCAGATGGTCTATCCTTTACTGAAAGTGGTGTGTTGAAGTCTTTTATTATTAACTTGGAACAGTCAATTTCTCTTTTCAGGGCCGTTAGAGTTTATTTTATGTATATTGGAGCCCTGTCATTGGGTACATAGATATTTATTATGGTTATGTCTTCATGATGGATCATCCTTTAATCATTATATACTACCCTTCCTTTTCTTTTACAGCAGTTTTTGTTTTAAAGTCTATTTTATCTGAGATTAATATTGCTACTCCTGCTCTTTTTTGGTAGCTGTTTGCTTGATATGTTTTTTTTCTATTCTTTGATTTTTAATAAGTTTGTGTCTTTGTTTCTAAGGTGTGTCTCTTGTAAACCGCATATTGATGGATCCTGTTTTCTGTATCCATTCTGTCACTTCCCATCTCTTTCTGGGTGCATTTAGGCCATTTACTTTCAGTGCAATTATTGATAGTTGTGAGTTTATTGCTGTCATTTTGTAGTGCTTTTTTTGAGTTGCTGATGATTTCTTTGTTAATCTTACTCTCCTGTGCTGAATTAGTTTGTTTGTGATTTTTTAAAATTCCTTTTGTTTTTGTATAATTTGTTTCTACTGAGAATTTTTTTCTTCCTTATTTTGACAAGCAGGTTTGTTAACTTTCATTTTGGTTACCTTGAAATTTACCCTTATCTTCTCAGGTTTGATCCACTCTATTACTGCTTGGAATTTCCTTGCCTTCCTCGCCATTAGAAAATTTGTACCTTCACCTTTCATCCATCTTTTATAGTTCTGACATTGTTTGCATTTACAGATTAACATCTCTGGTTCCCTGTTGTAAATGTTTTGGTTTTGAATAGTCCTTGAGAGTTCATTTCCTACCTTGGTATCTGGCTGGTGCAATCTTGTGTCCTAGATTCAGGCTGTCATCTGATGTTATTTGTTCTCAAACCAAAGGACTCCGTTTAATAATTCTTGTAAGTATGGTTTGCTTTTTACATATTCCCTTAATTTCTGTTTATCTGGAAATATCCTAATTTCACCATCATATTTGAGTGAGAGTTTTGCAGGATATATTTTTCTCGGTTGGCATTTTTTTTTTCTTTCAAGATTTTATATATGTCACCCCATTGCCTTCTTGCCTGCATGGTTTCTGCCCAGTAATCAGAAATTAGTCTTATTATTTCCCCTCTGTGACTTTTTGCTTTTCTTGAGCTGCTCTCGGGATTCTTTGTTTTTCATTGGTTTTAGAGTGTGATTATGATATACCTTGGTGATTTTCTTTTGGGATCTACTCTATATGTGGTTCTTTGAGCTTCTTGGATGATCAGCTTCTCATCTTTCATGATAATCAGGAAGGATTCTATCAGCAGTTCTTCAATGATTCTCTCTGTGTTATTCATTTTCTCCTTCTGTTCTGGAATTCAGATAACTGCAAAATTTGCTTTTGATTGTTTCCCACATCATTCTCAGGGTTTCATCATTTTTCTTTTTTTTGCCCTTTTTTTCTGTTGTTCTCTCAAAAAAAGTGGCATCCAAGTATTTGTTTTCAGTTTTGCTGATCCTGTTTTCCATTGTTTCAAACCTGCTTCTAGGATCTTCTATGTCATTGTCCATTTCTGAAATTTTATTGTTTATCTTTTGGATTATTAATTGTGGTTTTTGTATGATTTCTAGTTGTGAATTTATTTTGACATTTTGTTCCTGTGTTATTTTCCTGAGTTCTTCCATTTATTTTTTTGGTGTATGTTTTTTTATGATTTCTGTATTTTTTCCTCATTTTTGTCTGCTCTTTGCTTCAGCTCTTGGATAGCTATGAATATCAGATATTTGAATTCCCTTCCAGGTAGTTCCATTGCTTTTTCTTTTATAGTAAAGTCATCTGGTGTTTTATTTTGGATGCCTATTGGAATCAACCTGTCATTTTTTTTTTAAATATGTTTAGATATTGTGTACTTTCTTTGGGACATTCAGTAGTTATTTTCTTCATTTATTAATTGTATTTGTTTGTTTCATCCTGATTTTTGTTTTATTTGATTACATCTGAGCAGGCAAGCTGTGCACTTGTTGTTGTTTGCTTGCCTGTGAGCACAGTATTTTTCACCTCCTTCCCCAGTGAGCAGGACCTATCACTCAGCTATGCTACAGCAGGGCAGGTCCAGATGAAGGGGAAGAGGAGAGGCTGGGATGGGTTGTTTGTGGCACATACTTTGGGCAACAAGTTAGGCCTGGGGTCAGTGCAGGGCAAGTTCTGGTATGTGATGCTTGTGCTGCTTGGGAGTGCAATGTTCAGCACACATTGCAGATTGGCAGGAGGGAGGGGTAGGTGGTAGGTGGTGACATGTGGAGCTAGGTTGGGTATGGGAAAGAAGAGAGAAAGGAGAGAGAATATGAGCAAAACAAATACGCTGAGGGAGACCGCCATTGGAGTGGAGAGATGAGAAATCAAGAAATGAAGAAAAACAAAAAGGAAAAAAGAAAGAAATAAATAAATAATGCCCCCAGGGATCCCACTGGTGCAGCTGCTCAGGCTAGAGAATTGGCTCCCAAGACACACATACAGCCTGGATAAAAACAGTGAGATGGCAAACAGTTCCAGGTATTCAGGTATTCAGGAGACAGGAAAAGAAGGTAAGTGGAGAGAGATGAGAAACCAAGAAATGAAGAAAAATAAAAAGGAAAGAAGAAAGAGAAAACAAACAAAAAAAGAAAAAGAAAATGCCCCCAAGAATCCCACCAGCATGGCAGCTTGGATCTGGGAAGCAGTTCCCAAGCCCAGTGGTGCTTCACAGCCTGTCCAGAAGAAGTATCTATGGCACACGGAGTCAGGAGTTTGAGAGAAAGGAGGGGTAGGAGGTGAGAGGCAGGGAAGAAAACAAAAGAAACCAAAAAAGCAACACCAACAACAAAGACATGGTACTGAAGGAGCCAGCTGGGATGAATCCTCAAGGTATGAAGTCAGCACCTCCCAGGCTGAGGTCCCTAGGCCTGCTGGAAAGCAGCAGATCGACCAGCAGGGAATTGGTGGAGACTCAGCAGGGAGATGAAGGGTTGGAGGGTGTGGGAAAATGTGTATCTCTGGTTACAGGGTGCTCTGTCTCCTGCTGGGAGCTCTGTGAATCTATTTTCCTGTACTCCCTGTCTTTTGATATCCAAGCAGTCCAAGATGGGGAATCTGTACTGCATTCACTGATAGGGTACCTCTGCTCATATCTTTCCTTGCTGTCTATTCCTATTCAGTTTCTTATTCCATTTGGTTCTTGGTTGAGTTCTTGATCTCTTCATTTGACACTTAGAGTTCCAGGACTGATGTTTGTCTCTGTTTTACTCAGTTTTTTGGGTCTTCGCTGTAGAGGGATGGTATAGTGCTTCTGTCTATAGCACCGTGTACACTCCGCCTCTGCATTGACATTTTTAAAAACTTTTTACTTTGAAGTAATTATGGATGCACAAGGAGTTACAAAAAGTATACCGAGAAGTCCCACATTCCTTTCATCCAGCTTTTTCCAATATTAGCATCTTAAATACATATAGCACACTATCAAAACTAATTGACTTTGGTGCAATACAGTTAACTATACTACAGATCTTACTTGGATCTCATCAGTTTTTACATAAACTCTTTTTTCAGGGGGAGGGTTGGAAACTTGACAATTATGATTTGAGACTATTGCACACAAGTATCCAAAGTCATAATGGGCCACTTCTCCAATATTTTCCATCCTTCCCTCTCTTTCTTTCAATCCTTGTCACACTCTATCTCTCTCTCCCTCCTTCTCACACTCTGTCTTTGTCTTCCTCCCTTGCTTCCATCCTCTCACATGGAGTACTAATTTAGTGTCAGGCATTGTTCTGTGTGCTGAGGAAAGATTGGTAAAGACAGGCAGTTGTGACTATGCCCTCCTTCATTGTCATACTACCTATTCTCATTCAGAACCTTAATAGAAATTTTAGTAAGTCTTCCAGCCTCCTATCTCTACCCAAACCACTCCTTCCTATATGAAGCTCTAGACTAAACTCTCTAAAACACAGTGCTTATCTCTTTACTTCCCTTGCTAAAGAAAAACCCTTAGAAAACTCTTCTTCATCAACAGAATTAATTACTACAACGTGTGTTCAGTCTGAGGTTATAGGAAGTCCCATTATTCCAGTATTCATAGCTTATTTTCCATCCAAATTACAAACTTTTCTATTATGTTACATACCTGCACATTTCCCCTCATGTTACTCTAGCCTTCTGGAATGCACCCCCCATGTCTGTTACCATCAAAATACATTACATGCATTTGAAACTCCACCTCCCTCATGAAATCTCTCCTGATTGCTCCAAACAGATGCAACTTCTCCTTTCTCAAGCACTGCTCCCCATTCTCAGTATTTTGTGTGTGTAATCCTACTGTCTATATTTTCCTCCACCTCATTTGGGGCCCTATGCATACATTCTTGCTACTAGATCATACTCTTCTTTAGAACAACGACTCTGCTTGGCTCTCATTCAGTTTTTCCTTATTATCTGGAGAAGGAACACTGGTTTGGGACAAGATAGATCTCCAAGCCCCCTCCCCTACAGTTAATGTCTCTTGTTATCTGTTTGACCCTTAACAGGATACTCTATGAGGTAGGTATTACTAAATCCAAGGCTCATGGGGCAAGTGCATCTACAGCAGTACCACAAAGGGAGTGGCTTTAAACAATAGAAACTTAGTAGGCTATAAGTCCTAATTCAGGGTGTCAGCAGGGCCATGTACCCTCTGAAATCACTAGCACAGATCCTTTTTTGTCTCCCTCAGCTTCTGGTAACCTTAGGCATTCCTCACTTGCAACTGCATCATAACACTGTCGTTACATGTCTGTTTTCCCTCTGTCTGTAATTCTGTGTTTCTCTCCTCTTTTATAAGACACCACTCATGTTGGATTAGACTCACCCTACTCTGGTATGTTCTCATGTTAACTTAACTGTTAAGGTTTTCAAATACTCTATTTCCCAACAAGGTCACATTACACAGAAATCAGGGGTTAGGGCAGCAACATAAATTTTGGGAGTACACAATTCAATCCATAAAGGCATTCAATAATAATATATGTAGAGTGCCTAACAAATGAACTATTTGCAAAATTAAACCTTAAAGTCTTGGAGGAACCATCTTTACAAGAAAGGGAAAATAGATTTCATATATATGACTGACTTCCAATGAATTAGAAGTTCCTGGGTTAGTGATTACTTCAAGAAAGCTAAGACCAATTTTGGCTTCAGAATCCTATCAAAGCTGGAGTCATTCTCGGAAAGGAGATGCCTCTAACTCTTGCCAACACACGCTGAGAATAGCAAGTCCAGGCTGAAGAACAGAAGCACCCAATATCTTCTCTCCCCAAACACCATTTCTAAGGGTCTGAAATAGCAAAGCCATCTACATCCACTTTCCTGTACTCATCCCACACTGTATCTAGATATTTTAGTTACATGAAAGAGATGAGGGTCACATTTTCCTCCCTATAGTCTTTGGAAGTATTTCTTGCAATTCATTCTTGATTGTTTCTAAAGAATAATTAAAAGAAAGATTTAGTTTGTGATATGTGATTTGCATATTTATTCTCTAATTTGAATATTGTCTTAGTCATCTAGTGCTGCTATAACAGAAATACCACAAGTGGATGGCTTTAACAAAGAGAAGTTTATTCGCTCACAGTCCAGTAGGCTACAAGTCCAAATTCAGGGCGTCAGCTCCAGGAGAAGGCTTTCTCTCTCTATCGGCTCTGGAGGAAGGTACTTGTGATGCATCAGTCTTCCCTTGGTCTGGGAACATCTTAGCAGTTTCAAAGGATGCCCTCTACTTCCGGATTGACACAGTGGCTGCAACAATGGATTCAAACATAACGATAGTGAGGAAGGCATAGGTCTAGGCAGTATTTTGTTCTGTTGTATATAGCGTTGCTATGAGTAGGAACCATCTTGATGGCACCTAACAACAACATATCCCAAATACTATCATTTCAACCTGTAAAGCAATATAAAACTACTAATGAGATATTTTATATTCTTTTGCTCATATTAAGTCTTTTAAATGCAGTCTATGTTGTATTGACAAATGTTTAATCTATAGTTTCACAATAGTTTTTTTTTTTAAAAATACAAATTTTTATTACTTTTCACAATTCACCTACAGTTATCAGCTATTACAATTCAGGTACTCAATTTTTCATTGGAATTCTGCATATGTATTTAGATTTCATAAAATTTACAAGTGAAAAAGTAGATTCATATACCCATGTCATTCCAAACACATTTATCCTGACAAAGATATAGTCAGTTTTTTGTCAAATACTCTCCAATGATTTTCTGGCACTAAGGGAGTAGAAGGCAAAATCCTCACAATAACCTGCCAAAGACTCTGTATAATCCCAGCTATGGTTTCACTCTAATTTCCTCTGCTAACACTCCTTTCACTCACTCTGCTCCAGTCACACTGGCCTCTTTGTCAGGCATGTTCCTATCTTAGGATCTTGGTCCTGGCTGTCCACGTGACTGAAAAAGTTTCCCCCTTTATATCTGTGTAGAAAATTCCCTGACTGTCTACCTCAGCTACTGGAAGAAGCTTCTGGCTTGCAGCATTAGTTATCACTGTGGGAATATAGTGGATATTTGGGTCTTCCAAGGTCTAAGGGCAAAGCAAAATTTTAGATAGAGGAAGTTAACTGCATTAAAAAACAAACAACAAAAAACAAAACAGTTGCCATTGAGTTAACTCCATGTATTGAGAGAGAACTGAGCTCAGAGAATTTTCAATGGCTCTGATCTTTGTGAAGTCGATTGCCAGCTCATTGTTGTTGTTATCCTTAGGTGCCATCCAGCAGATTCTGACTCGTAGCCACCCTTACTACAACAGAACAAAACACTGCCTAGTCCTAAGCCATTCTCAACATCATTGTTATGCTTGAGCCCATTGTTGCAGGCACTGTGACAATCCATCTCCTAGCGGATTTTCCTATTTTTCCATGACCCTCTACTTTACCAAACATGATGTCCTTCTCCAGGGACTGATCCCTCCTGATAACTTTTCCAAAGTATGTGAGACTAAGTTTTATCACCCTTATTTCTAAGGAGTATCTTAGA
>NW_004444083.1:7137976-7139325 GCF_000243295.1 Trichechus manatus latirostris
TTTTCAGTGTTGTTAGAGTTTGTTTTATGTATTTTGGAGCCCTGTCATTGGGTGTGTAGATGTTTATTATGGTTATGTCTTCATGATGGATTGTCTTCTTAATCATTTTATAGTGTCCTTCTTTGGCTTTTATAGTAGATTTTGTTTTAAAGTCTATTTTATCTGAGATTAGTATTGCGACTCCTGATCTTTATTGGTAGTTGTTAGCTTGATATATTTTTTTCCAACCTTTGACTTTTAATAAATTCTCATCTGTGTTTCTATGGCGTGTCTCTTGTAGACAGCATATTGATGGATCCTCTTTTCTTATCCATTCTGTCACTCTCCATCTCTTTATGGGTGCATTGATTCCATTTACCTTCACTGTAATTATTGATAGATGTGAGTTTGTTACCGTCATTTTGTAATGCTTTTTTTTTTGTGGTGCTGACGTTTTCTTTGTTCTTACTCTCCTGTGCTGTGTTACTTTTGTTTGTGGATTTTTTTTTCCATTTGTTTTCTTCTGGTAGGTTTTGTTTTTGCTGAGACTTTATGTTTTTCCTCTTTATGAGTATGTTTATTAACTTTCTTTTTGGTTATCTTCAAATTTCCCCTTATCTTTCTAAGTTTGAAGCAGTCTATTATTACTTGGTATTGCCTTGCCTACCTCTCCATTAGAAGGTTCTATACCTACACCATTTATTCCCTATTTTATTGTTCTGATGTTGTTATCATTTACTGATTACCTGCTCTGATTCCCTGTTTTATTTCTTTTGGTTTTGGATAGTCCTTGAGAGTGCATTTCCTAGATAGGTGTCTGGCTGGTATGATCCTGCATCATATATTCTGCCTGTGAGGTGAAGTTGTTTGTTCTCAGATCAAAGAACTCCCTTTAATAGTTGTTGTAAGTTTGCTTTCGTTTTTACAGATTCCCTTAATTTCTGATTATCTGGAAATGACCTAATTTCACTATCATATTTGAACGAGAGTTTTGCAAAATACATTATTCTTGCCTGGCAATTTTTTTCTTTCAAGATTTTATATATGTCATCCCATTGCCTTCTTGCCTGCTTGGTTTCTGCTGAATAATCTGAGCTTAGGCTTATTGTTTCTCCTCTGTATACGACTTGTTGTTTTTCACGAGCTGCTCTCAGGATTCTTTGTTTGTCTTTGGTTTTGGCGAGTGTGATTATGATATGCCTTGGTGACTTTCTTTTTCGGTCTATCCTATTTCGGGTTCATTGAGGTTCTTGGATGGCCAGCTTTTCATCTTTCAGGGCATTGGGGAAGTTTTTTTGTCAGCAGTTCTTCAATGATCCTCTCTGTGTTTTCTGTTTTCTCTCCCTGTTCTGGAACTCCAATCACTCGCA
>NW_004444083.1:7139745-7148804 GCF_000243295.1 Trichechus manatus latirostris
CTGGTGTTTTATTTTGGATGCCTACTGGAACCACGCTGTTCTGTTTTTGTAAATTTTTTGATATTGTCTGCTGTCTTTGGGGCATTCAGTATTTTTCTCGTTTATTGATTGGAGATTTGTTTGTTTCATCCTTTTTTTTTTTAATTTGGCTATATCTGAGCAGGCAGGCTGTGTGTTCTTTGTTGTTTGCTCTTCTGTTGGAAGATACTTTTTGCCTCCTTCTCCAGTTGGCAGGCTCGGTTGCTCAGATATGGTACAGCAGGTCATGTCTAGCTGAAGAGGTGTTACCATGATGTTTTGTTTGTGTCACTTACTATAGCCACCAGGGCGGGTCGGTAATCAGTGCAGGGCATGTTCCAGTAGGTCGTGCCTGTGCTGCTTGGTGGTGTGATGTTAAGTGCATGGTGCAGATAGGCGGGATGTAGGGGGGAGATTGTTATGTGTGGAGTTAAGATGGATATGGGAGACAGGAGAGAGGAACAGGAGCCAAAACATACAAACAACCAAAAAAGAGTGCTAGGGGAGCTTGCTGTTGGATTTAATAGATGAGAGACTATGAAGTGGAGAAAAACAAAAAGGGGAAGAAGAAAGAAAAGGAATAAAAAAGAATGAATAAAAGAAAATCAGAAAGGAAAAAGAACAGCAAATCTCCCAGGGATCCCACCGGTGCAGCTATGAGGTCTGGGGAAGTTTAATCTGGTGTTCTAGTACAGCCTGGCTAGAAGGTGTAGAGGTATTCAGCAAACAGAAAAAGAAGGAAGGTATAGAGGTACAAAAAACTGAGTAATGAAGAAAGACAAAAAGGGAAAAAAAAGGGGGAAGAAAACAAAACAAATAAAAACAAACAAACAAGAAAACCCCCAAAAAAAACAGAAAAAAAAAAAACATGAAAAAAATGCTCTCAGGGATCCCTGTGCACTTCTGTGCAAGCCGAGGGGGTAGGCTCCAAGCTGTGCAGCACCGCCCAGCCGGAACAGGCTCCCAACTCAAGAAAAGGAAAAGAAAACTAACAAACAACCCAAAATAAACAAACAAAAGCCCCAAGATCCCACCAGCTTGGCAGCCAACACAGGGAAGCAGCTCCACACTGGAATGGAGCTCCACAACCCCTCAGGAAGAAGCGAAGATGGGGCATGGAGCCAGGTATTTGAGTGAAAGGAGGGGGCCGTGGTGAGAGGTAAGGAAGAAATCAAAAGAAGTGGAGAAAAAGCAACAAATGGCACTCAGAGAGCCAGCGAGTGTGGGTGGTGGAATCCAAGGAGCTAGTGCTTCTGGGACAAGAGACTGTGGTCACCGTAAGCAGAGGAGGCCGAGTGACAGTGAAGAAGGGTGGGGGGTGGGGAAGCGCACCTCGAAAATTACCGGAGCTACGCATCCCCTCAGGAAGAAGCAAAGATGGTGCACAGAGCCAGGTATTTGAGCGAAAGGAGGGATAGGTGTTGAGAGGTAAGGAAGAACCAAGAAGAAGCATTAAAAAACAACAGCAGCAGCCAACAAATGGCACTCAGAGAGCTGGCCAGAGCGGGTGGATAGAATCCAAGCAGCCAGTGCTTCCTGGACAAGAGATTGTGGCCACAGGAAGCAGAGGAGGCTGAGAGGGGGTGAAGAAGAGTCGGGGTGGGAAACTGTGTATCACAAATTTCCAGTTGTTCTATCTCCCACTGGAAGCTCTGTGAAGCTGCTTTCTCATAACCGCTATTGGCTGGTCTCTGATAGGAGTCCAAGATGGTGGATCTTCGCTGCATTAGCTGATGGGGACGTCTGCATGAATCTCTCCTTGCTCTCTGTTCTCTGTCAGTTTTCTCACTCCATTGGTGCTTGACTGAGTTCTTTATCTCTCTTTTGATGTTTTAGGGTTTCAGGATTGCTGTTTTATCTGTTTGGCTTAGTTTTTCGGATCTTTGGTGTGGAGGGACGGCGTGATGCTTCTGCCTAGAGTGCCATTGTTTCAGTGTGATTTAGGTGTGAGTTTAGTGCTGTCATTTTTTTATATATATATTTTTTGTGGCGTTGATAGATTCTTTTTTCCACTAATTTTCTGTGCTGAGTCATTTTTCTTTCTATATTCTCTTTCCATCTTTCCTTTTTTTTTTTTTTTTTTTGCATTTGCTGAGTCTTTATGCTTTCCTTCTTTTTTATTTTTATGTGTAGATTTGTTAGTTTTCTTTGTGGTTACCTTAAAATTTACCTCTAATTTTCTAAGTTTAAAAACAATCTTTTATTTCTTTATATCTTCTTAATTTCCTCTCCATATGAAAGTTCTATGACTATACTATTTATTCCCTTTTTTTTTATTTTAATGTTGTCATCCTATTGATGTTTCTGTTTCCCTATTTTCAGTGATTTAGCTTTAACTTATTTTTGTGACTTCCATATCAGGGTTGATATCTGATTGTTCTGTCCTGTGTTCCTGTCTCGAATCATTATTTGATATTGATTCTCTAATCAGAGAACTCTCTTTAGTATTTCTTGTAATTTTGGTTTGGTTTTACAAATTTCCTTAACTTCTGTTTATCTCGGAATATGCTAATTTCACCTTCTTAAATGAGAGACTGTTTTGCTGGATAAATAATTCCTGGCTGGCAATTTTTTTCCTTCAGTGCTTCATATGTGTCATCCCATTGCATTCTTGCCTACTTGGTTTCTGCTGAGTAGTCAGAGCTTAGTCTTACTGGCTGTCCTTTGTAGGTGAGTTTTCTTTTTTCCCTAGATCCTCTTAAAATTCTCTCTTAATCTTTGGTTTTGGCAAGTTTGATTAAGATGTGTCTTGGTGACTTCCTTTTGGGATCTACCCTGTGTGGGGTTCGATGAGAATCTTGGATAGACATCTCCTTGTCTTTTATGATATCAGTGCAGTTTTCTGCCATCAAATTTTCAAAAATTCTGTCTGTATTTTGTTATCCCCCCTATTCTGGGACTCCAATCACGCATAGGGTATTCCTCTTGATAGAGTCTCACATAATTCTTACAGTTTCTTAATTTAAAAAATTCTTTTCTCAGATAAATTGGTATCAGGTGCTTTATCTTTAATGTCACTAATTCTGAACTCCATTGCCTCAATTCTGCCCCTATGACTTTCAATTGAGTTGCTTAATTTTGAAATTTTATTGTTAATTTTGAGTTTCTATTCGCTGTCTCACATGGATTCTAGCATCCTGTTAAATTTGTCATTTCGCTCTTGAATAGCTTTCCTAAATTCCTCTATTGTTTCCTCTATTCCTTGTCTTGGTCTGAGTTTTGCCTGATCTCCTTCCTGATATCTTGAAGAACTCTGTATGTTAATTTTTTGAATTCTACCTCTAGTAATTCCAAGACATTCTCTTCCTCCGGGAGATTTCCTAGTTCTTTCTTTTGGGTGTTTGCTTGAGCAGTCATGGTCTGCCCTTTTATGTGATTTGATATTGACAGTCGTCTCTGAACCATCAATGTTATTCTATTTATTTATTGTATGTTTGCTTACTCTGTCCTAGCTTCTTGTTTTGTTTTGCTTTGATATGCTCAGATAGGCTGGGCGTGTGAACTCTTTGGTAACTGGTGTCTCTGAAGCTCTCATGGCCTGTCACCAGGTGGTTAGAGTTAGTACTAGGTATGTTAGCCCAGGAGTTTGCTTACTTTTTTTGTGTGGATTCAGCCCAGGTATCCAAGTCGTTGATCGCTGAGCGTGTGGTACAGCCTCTCACCTACTGTCCTAGATGGGCAGGGCTATGTAGGGGTGATTGGAGCAGGCACAGGTATCCAGCTGCAGTAGGAGGTCATGTGCTGAGTAAGATAGAGGGCTGACGATTGCCCCTGAGTGTCTAGGTGGAAGGCGTGTCCCTGTCCCTGAGAGCATGTAGATGGATGGGTTTTGCAGCCAGACATTGAGCACCTAGTGTTGTTGGCTGTAAGGACTAGGAGGCATCACTTATTCTCAGACTCTTTTTGCTAGTTTTAGTGGGTGATGCTGCCAATCCTCAGGCCCCTGATGTGGGTGGGTGAGGACCCTGCTTAATGGGCAGGGCAGTGTCAAATGTCATGAATCTGCCACTCCTCTGTAATTGTTACAGTTGAAAATAGGCTTCAGGTATCTATGCTAATGAGAGCCTATGCTGTTGAATGGGCCCACACAAGTCTAGGCCGGGGTTAAAAGCATTCAAAGTCTGTGGATCCCTTCTGCCTGTGCCCAGGCAAAGGGGCAGTGCCTGCACTGAGTTCTTTGCTTAGGGGACATGGAGATTTTTTAAAGCCACCAGCCTGGTTTGGACTGATTAGCCCTGAGGTCTCAGCTTAAGGGAGCTGGTGGTTTCCTTTTTTGTTTGTTTGTTTATTTGTTCAATTCCCTAAGCTGGCAGACTGACTTGGGCACAAGGCTTTCCACTTCTGACACAGGGGGCTTGGCAACCAGTGAACACTGCCAGATAGGCACTGAAGCAGAGTGAGAGGGGGCGGATGATGGGAAGAGAGGCACTTCCCAGAAGTCGAAGTGGTATTTTGACCCAACATGGTACATTAGATGCTTGCACTTAACTTTCTCAGATCCAGAGCGGCTTCCCTCTGGCTCCAGAGGCTTGTGCAGGCTCTCCTCCACTCATTTTCTCCCAGTGTGGTAAAAACGCATCCTCAGCGCTACTGCTTGCCTCAGCCCTCATGTGCCAAACAGTCCAGCCTGCAGGATGCCGGCTAGGTCAGGCCTAGAACTTTTTCACTACTTCGCAACTGTCTGTCTCTCCCCCTGCCGCTCAGTCTGATTCCTCAACTTTGTCTGTGATGTTCAGGGCTCCTAGATTGTCATCTATAATCGATTCACTTGTTTTTTGGGTCTTTGTTGTAAGAGGGACCATAGGAGGCATCTATTCTGTCATGTTGGCCCCACCGCCTGTATTAGTATTATTATGGGAATGATTTTAATCAATTTAAGACTTCACAAGTAGTTGTGTAGGATTCTTCTATCAAACCCCAGCCTCACTCCTGGTCAACATTTTGTGCACTTTGCACAAAGGTATCTGTTTTCTCACTCACTAGTGTTCATCTGAAGCTCCAAAACTAACAACACATTAGAGGCTGCTGTATATAAACGTCAGTGTGACAGCTACTAGTGGACTGGAACCCGGGAGGACCACGTGGTGAATGCCGTTGATGCTGATCTTGGTATTTTCTTCTTCATAGATTTTGCTCCTCTCGACTCTGGAGTACTTATATCTCCCACAACAGAGCTGTTCTTGATATCCCTTCCCATTTTCCTTCCCAGGTCAGTGGCCGTCAAGCTACTTTCACACTATTTTGGCAAATAGGCAAAGACACTCCAAGATTGGATGGAGAGTGTATATTACTAATAGAATTGGGAATGATCCTTTCTAAACATTTCATCACTTCCTGACAGTTGATAGTTTATGTGTAACTAAGACACACACAATTATCAGACACTCCTGTATCATTTTGTCCACAATGCCACCTTCCTGAATGTTCTTTTTTTTTTTTTTTTTTTGCATATCAAATTCTACCTTTCTTGGAAGACCCACTGGGAACCATCTTATCTACTTTCTGAAATATTTCCCAACACCTTATATCACCCTGGGTTTGTCCCTCCCTGAATCCTTGTAATGAATTAAGAAGATACTACAAATTTTGACACTTGATTATACACTCTCATGCATTTTCTGAAGTCATGTAAGTAGCATTTATCCCCTTGACTAAGACATAAACTTCTTGAGAGCAAAAACTAGTCTCATTGTTTGTTCTTCTCCATGCTTCTTGTCCCCTTCCCAACCGATAATAACATTCAGCAGGGTATTGACACATCATAATAATAATGCTTGTTGACACAGTTAACATTCAATTCACAGATAAGGTCCTATAGTTCCTTCATGATTTTCAGATGACCTCTGGTTTGTGTTCCAATGATGACCTCACCTTAGAGCACTAGACTAATCACTTTCCTGCATGGATTCTAGTTTCTATTTCATAAGCCTGAACATTTATTATTTACAGCTCCGTAATATCCACAGAGAAGAGAGGCTGGAAGAGACATGGGCAGAGAGGAACCAAATGAAATTTCTCCAGCGAGCTAAGCTCAGCCTATTGAGTTGCATTTGGAGCATTTAGTAGTGCGATTCTTTCCTTGGCAATTTTTTAAGACCTTGTAAGGCAGTGTGGACAGCCAGTGAGACAAAATGATATGCGCACCAGCAACTTAGACATACCCTGATTCAATAGCCAGAAATAGATCAACAGTTACAACATTATCAGAGGGAGTTTTGAATGAGAATTGCCTTCTGGGACACTGACATTCATCTTGCCTTTCCTCAGTGATTGATGACTCTATGGAGACAGAACTATTGCAATATGAATATGAATATAAGTGCTAATATAATACTCCTTGCTATTAATTAAGAAACACTGATATCTAGGATTAGAGAATAGGAGTAATTAATGTATACTGAGTCTAGTGTCATTTTTTTTCAGATGGATACCCAGATATGCCACCATCATTTATTAAACAGACTATCTTTTCCCCAATTAATGGACCTTGGGCCTTTGTCAAACATCAGCTGCTCATAGGTGGATGAATTTATGTCTGGATTATCAATTCTGTTCCATTGGTCTATGTATTTGTTGTTGGAACAGGACCAGCCTGTTTTAACAACTGTGACTGTATAATAAGTTCTAAAATAAGGTAGTGTGAGACCTCTCAGTTTGTTCTTCTTCAGTATTGCTTTAGTTATCTGTGGGGGCTGAAGTTGGTGATTTGTTTCTCCATCTCATGAAAAAATATCATTAGAGACTTCCGGGCAGCATGGTACTATAGACAGCAGTACCACAACTTCTCTCCACAGCAAAGATCTGAAAAACTAAGTCAAACAGAGACACACATAAATCCTGAAACCCTAAGCATCAAATGAAGAGATGAAGAACTCAGCCAAGCACCAAATGAAATAAGAAAATGACCTATAACAGAAAGTGAGGAGAGATACATACAGATGTCCTCTATCAGCTAACGCAGCACAGTTCCATCATCTTGGACTCCTGTCGGAGATTGATGAACAGTGGGTACAAAAAAATCATCTTCACAGAGTTTCCAGCAGGAGACAGAACTACTAGTAACCAGCGTTATATGCTTTCCCAACCGCCACCCTTCTTCACCCCTACTAGGCCTTCTCTGCTTCCTCCTGCAAGTCTCTTGAGTGGGAAGCACCGGCTTCGCCCCAGAGCCCACTGGATTCCACCCGTCTGCACTAGCCGCTCCCTGAGTGGCATTTTTTGGATTCTGGTGTTGCTTTTTTCTGCTACTTTAGATTTCTTCCTTACCTCTCACCACACACCCTACTTTCTCTGAAATACCTGGCTCCGTGTGCTGTCTTTGCTACTTCTTGAAAGGCTGTGGGGCACGGCTCGACTGAGGGACTGCTTTCCTACCTATGCCATTGCACTGGTGGGACACCTGGGGCTTTTTTTTTTGATTGTTTGTTTGTTCTCCTTTTATTTGTTTGTTTTCTTTTTCTTTTCTCAGCTAGTGAGGCTCTGGCCAGGCAGTGCTGCATGGCTTGGGAGCTGCTCCCTTATTCTGCACAGATGCATAGTGACCTCCCAGGGGACATTTCATTTTGTGTGTGTGTGTGTGTGTGTGTCTGTGTGTGTCTGTGTGTTTCTGTTTCTTTGTTTTGTTTTCCTCTCATTCTTTTGCCCTTTCTTTATTTCCAGTTTCTGAACTCTCTATACTTACTTTCTCTTCCTGTCTCCTGAATACTCAGTGTTGTGTGACAGCTCTACTGCTTCTACCCAGGCTGTACTTCCTAACCTGGGAGCAACTTCCCCACTCCTAACAGCCAAACCAGTGGGATACCTGGGGGCATTTTTCCTCTAATATTTATTTATTCATTTTTTTTTATACATTTTCTTTTTATTTTTCTCTATTTCTCAGTCTCTCATCTCTCCCCTCCAACAGGAAGCTCCCTTAGCACTCTTTTTGTTGTTGTTGTTTGTATGTTTTTGGTTCCTGCTCGTTTCTCCTCTCTCACTTCTTTCTATACCCATCTTAGCTCCACACATCACAACATCCTCCCTCCTTCCTGTCTATTTGCACTATGCGCTGAACATCACAACCCCAAGCAGCACAGGCACAGCTTACTAGAACACGCCCTGCACTGATTCCCAGCCTGCCCTGTTGTCACAAACAACCCATCCCAGCAACTCCCCTTCAGCTGGACCTGCACTGCTGTACCATACCTGAGTGACTGACCCTGTCCGTTGGAGAAGGTGGTGAAAAGTATCATGTCCGCAGATGAGCAAACAACAAAGAATGCACAGCCCACGTGCTGAGACATAAACAAATAAAACAAAAAAAGCAGGAGAAAACAAACAGTAAAAGAGGAAAATAACTACTGAATGCCCAGAATACAGCAGACAATATCAAAACATATACAAAAACAGGACAGGATGGTTCCAGTAGGCATCCACAATAAAACACCAGATGACTTTCCAGTAGAAGAAAAGGCACTAGAACTACCTGATAGGGAATACAAATCTCTAATACTCAGAATTATCTAAGATTTGAAGCAAAAACCAGACAAAAATGAGAAAAAAATAGACAAATTCATGGAAAAGGCAGAAAACTTCATGGAAAAAAGGGAAAAATTCAAGAAAATAATACAGGAAAAAAAAGCTACAATAAATTCACAACTAGAAATCATACAAAAACATTAATTAGAACTCTAGAAATGAATAACAACATTTCAGAATTGGGCAGTGTCATGGAAGGGCTGAGGAGCAAGTTTGAAATGATGAAAGATAGGATAAGCAAAATTGAAGACAAATACTTGGATACAACCCTGTTTGAGGAAAAATCAGATAAAGAACAAAGAAACATGAAGAGACCCTGAGAATTATGTGGGATAAAATCAAAAGCAAAAATCTTCGAGGGATCAGAGTTCCAAAACAAGGCAAGAAAACAGAAAATGATTAGTTTTTCCATCTCTTTGAAGAATGTTGTTGGTATTTGATTCAGGATTGCATTGTATTTGGAAATTGCTTTGGGTAGAATTGACATTTTCACAATGCTGAGTCTGCCTATCCTTGAGCATGGT
>NW_004444083.1:7149065-7153639 GCF_000243295.1 Trichechus manatus latirostris
AATTTGGATTTACTTTATTTCCTTTTCTTGCCTTATTGCTCTAGCTAGAACTTCCAGCACAATGTTAAATAGGAGTGGTGATAAAGGGCATCCTTGTCTTGTTGCTGTTTTCAAGGGGAATGTTCTCAGACTCTCTCAATTAAGAATGTTATAGGCCATGGGTTTTGCATAGATGCCCTTTATTATGTTGAGAAATTTCCCTTCTATGACTATTTTATTGAGCATTTTTATCAGGAATAGGTGTTGGAGTTTGGCGAATGCCTTTTTCTGTGTCAATTGAGATGATCATATGGTTCTTTTCTTTCTTTTTATTTATGTGGTGGATTAGCATCATTGATTTTCTAATGTTGAACCATCCTTGCATACCTGGTATGAATCCTACTTGGTTGTGGTGTATTATGTTTTTGATATGATGCTGAACTTTATTGGCTAGAATTTTGTTGAAAATTTTTGCATCTATATTCAGAAGAGATATTGGTCTGTAATTTTCTTTTTTTGTGGCATCTTTGTCTGGTTTTGGTATTGGGGTTATGATGGCTTCATAGAATGAAGTCAGAAGTGTCACTTGCTTTTCTATGTCCTGAAATAGTTTGAATAGTACTGGTATAAACTTTTCTCTGAATGTGTAGTCGCCACCTGACCAGGGCTTTTTTTGTGAGGAGTTTTTTTTTTGTTTTTGTATTTTAATTACCATTTCAATCTCGTCTCTTGTTATGGGTCTGTTCAGATTTTCAACATCACGTCGTTGTAGTTTGGGTAGGTAGTGTGTTTCTAGAAATTTATCCATTTCCTATAGGTTTTCAAATTTGTTATATTATAGGTTTTCATAATACTGTTATGATTCTTTTTATTTCAGTTGAATCTGTTGCAATGTCCCCCATTTCATTTCTTATTTGGGTTATTTCCATCCTCTCCTGTTTTTCTTTTCTCAGTCTGGCCAGTGGTTTGTCGATTTTGCTGATTCTTTCAAAGAACCAACCTTTCATTTTGTTGATTCTTTCTATTGTTTTTCTATTCTCTATTACATTTATTTCTGCTCTAATCTTTATTATTTCCTTTCTTCTGGTGGCTGTGGGCTCTTTTTGCTGTTCTCTTTCTATTTGTTTGAGTTGTGTAGTTAATGTTTTGATTTTGTCCCTTTCTTCTTTTTTGATGCTTGCATCTATTGCTATAAATTGTCCTCTAAGGACTGTCTTTGCTGTGTCCCAAAGGTTTGGGTATGATGTGTTTTCATTCTTGTTTTATTCTAAAATTTTTTGATTCCTTCTCTGATTTCTTTTATTACCCACCGATGTGTAAGCAGGGTATTATTCAGGTTCCATGTAATTGATTTTTCCTCCCTGGTTCCAGTTCACTAGTAGCAGTCACATTGATGTTTCTATACAGCATCCCCTAAAGTGTTGTTAGTTTTGGAGCCTCAGATGAACGCCGTTGAGTGAGAAAACAGATACCCTTGTGCAAAGAGCACAAAATGTTAACCACGAGCAAGGTTGGGGTTTGATAGAAGAATCCTAACCACTACTTTTGAAGCCTTAAATTGACTAAAATCATTCCCATAATAATATTGATACAGGATGTAGGGCCAAGATGACAGAATAGATGCTTCCTATGGTCCCTGTTACAACGAAGAACCCAAAAACAAGTTAATTGATTATAGATGACAATCCAGGAGCCCTGAACATCACAGACAAAGTTGAAGAATCAGACTGAGCGGCAGGGGGAGAAACAGACATTTGAGAAGTAGTGAAGAAGTTCCAGACCTGACCTAGCTGGCCTCCTGCAGTCTGAACCATTTGGCACATAAAGACTGAGGCAAGCAATAGCACTGAGGATGCGTTTTTACCACACTGGAAGAAACCGAGTGAAGGAGAGCCTGCACAAGCCTCTGGACCCAGAGAGAAACCACTCTGGATCTGAGAAAGTTAAGTGCAAGAATCTAATGTACCATGTTGGATCAAAATAACACTTCTTCCTCTGGAAGGTGCCTCTCTTCCCATCATCCCCTCTTTCCCCACCCTGCTTCAGTACCTATCTGGCAGTGTTCAGTGGTTACCAAGCCCCCTGGGCCAGAAGTGGGAACCCTCGCACCCAAGCCAATCTGCCGGCTTAGGGAATTGAACAAATAAACAAACTAACAAACAAAAAAGGAAACCAATAGCTCCCGTAACCTGAGACCTTAGGGCTAATCAGTCTAAACCAGGCTCATGGCTTTAAATCCATTTTCACAAGTTTCCATTTCAAAACCTTTCCATTCCATGACCCCGTGCATCAAAAGAGCTAAAATGTTGAGCTTTATATTCAAATTTAATTTGATATTTCTTGTGCCTGAGAATTATTAAAATCATTAAAATTTACTATGTCTCACTCTTCAGTCTATACAAGACTCATTTCCATTATTTTCTATTTGCTTACAATTGTTCCTATGAAATAAGTCAGGTATTGGTGGTGGTGGTGGTGTTAGGTGCTGTTGAGTCGGTTCCGACTCATAGCTACCCTATGTACAACAGAATGCCCTGTCCTGCACCATCCTCACAATCATTGTTATGCTTGAGCCCATTGTTGCAGCCATTGTGTCAATCCATCTTGTTTAAGGTGTTCCTCTTTTTCACTGACCCTCTCCTTTACTAAGCATGATGTCCTTCTCCCGGGACTGATCCCTCCTGATAACATGCCCAAAGTATATGAGACGTAGTCTTGTCATCCTTGCTTCTAAGAAGCATTCTTGTGCTTCTTCCAAGACAGATTTGTTAGTTCTTTTGGCAGGTCTTGGGGTACTCATACTTAATGAGACAGATGTTTAAAAATTTTGAAATAAAAGATTGTAATGAAATAACTGAATTCTGGCATACAGTGCATCCATTATTCTATTATTTTGAGAGTGCTTCTAAGTACATTTACAATAAAAGACGAGTAAGAAGTGAGATATTAAGATAATTCAGTAGCTGACATATTTTATCAATTAGTTGACCCTCAGACTGGAGGCTTATATGTATTATTTTAAGTTAAAAGAAACTCCCACACCTGGTGTATATTTCTCTACAACTAATTTATGACACCTAGACAACTAGCGGAGTCCTGGTGGTGCAGTGTTTAAGAACTTGGCTGCTAACCAAAAGATTGGTAGTTCAAATCCACCAGCCACTCCTTGGAAACCCTATGGGGCAGTTCTACTCTATCCTATAGGGTCACAATAAGGTCACCATTAGTCAGAATCGACAAGACAACAATGGATTCGGTTTTGGTTTAGTCATCTAGTGAATGCCTACTTCAGCTTTTCTTTCTTTCTCCATATCTTTACCTCCTCTTTCTTTCTTCATTTTCTTACCTCAATAGTTTTCATAATATTATTATTCTGAACACTGGATTCAAAAAACATCAGACCCTCTAGAAAAAAAGGCTTTTCCCATTTTTGAGGGCATTTTAAGAGGTTTACATAACCTGTGTGAAAGACAACAGGAAAATACAAGCGAAGTTCCATTTCACTTTAACTTCAAACCCCAAATGTAGAAAACAGGCCAAAATGAATGATATGTTTCTTCATAACATTTATACTCTGAAAACAGAACTAAGTTATGGTACCTACATTTAAGTTTTCAAAATGTATCAATGAAAATAATTCCAACCAGCATTTGTGGAACACTACTGTTATTAAAATGCTTTCATTGAAATCAACCTCTTGAACAATAAAAATCCTGAGACTTTTCTCAACAATGAAAATTTAACATACAGAAAATTCATAAATCCTGAGACTATTCTCAAGCTCTGAAAAATTAAGATACAGAAAACTCATTTTTGTAAGGAATATGTTTCTATAAGGTATAATCAATAGAGGTGAAAATGATATTTGACGCTTTTGCCAATCATATTGACCAACAATATACATATACTGATCCCATTTCTACACCACTATACACACACATACACAAACACAGAATATGTTAGCGGGTCACTAACCCTGAAATAAAGATGTAGAGGAAGACTTAGATTATAGGAAAAAATTACAAAGATTATCCATTTTGCCTCTGACACGTTATTTAGTCTAAACAAGTCATATGTATCAGTCCCGCTAGCCCATTACATCCTGGACCTAGCCCTTTGACCTCTTCTTTGCCTGCCTCAGAATCTTTGCCTTCATAGCACTGCCCTCCATCATATCACTAATCCCAAGTGTCATAGCGGCGATGGTAATCGGGACAGCGAAGACAGTAACCAGCTGCACAACTCTTACAGAGAAGTGGGGCCAGGAGGGTCACTCTGAGAAGTTGACCCCACTTCAGTCCCAGGAGTTTATTTTATAGTCAGTACAGCAAGCAATAAAGCAATTAACAAAACAATGGGCTTTGTGTGTGGGCAAGGGAGAAGGAATTCAGGTAAACAAGGCAGTCAGTAAAGGGACAGTAGGTTTGGGAAAACACATCGTGACAAGTCTCAACATGTTGGGGACAAGTCTCAACATGTTGGGGACAAGTCTCAACATGTTGGGGACAAGTCTCAACATGCTGTGCAGCATAGAGGCCTGTGGGGGCTGCAGTTGTCAATAGTGCAGCCATGTTTAAATGGCATATATGCCCACA
>NW_004444083.1:7159610-7165325 GCF_000243295.1 Trichechus manatus latirostris
GGCTTACCGCACCCAAAACAGGTAGCAGTAGATGGACGGAGGGCTGCTGCTAAAATCTGAGCTTTATGGGTGTCTGTGCCGATATTTTGGCATGCTTTGATCATATCAGCCAGACTAGGATCTCTTGCCTCCAAGGGAGTTAAAACAGCCCGACAGTCAGAATTAGCATTTTCATAAGCAAGCTGGAGACAAAGGACTTCAGCCGCCTGTTGATTATCAATTTGTCGGGAAATAGCTGTTTGAAGACGGTTAACAAAATCAATATAAGGTTAGTTCGCTTCCTGACGAATAGTAGCGAAGGGACCAGTAGATGCTCTGGAATCAGGGATTTTACTCCAAGCCTTAGTAGCAGCAGCAGAGGCTTGTGTGAATGCCTGTCTATTCATCTGACTCTGTGCCTGAGGCATTGTGTAACGCCCTTGTCCCAAAAGCATATCAATATCAACAGGAATATTATTGTCTATGTTATCTATTGCACAGAGGCGACAGTGTTCTTTATATTCTTGATTCCAGACACTAAACTGAGCAGGAGTTAGGATTGTCCTCATTAAGATGTTCCAGTCCCAGGGGGTCATCTCATAACTTGACCCTACCTGTTCTACTAGCCCCTTTGTAAACGGACTTTGTAAACCATCAGTCGCTATGCTTTTGCGAAGTTCTTTAAAGACATCATAAGGAAGGTGACCAAGTCGAGGAGGACCTGCTCCTCGTAGGACAGGAAAGACAGAAAGCCCATCCCTCTCACAGCCTTCCTGCAAACATTTCTCCATAAGGGACTCATGTTGTGAGGAAGAAGTCTCTGAGGGGGAAGTAGGATCGGAAGAAGCATCAGAGGAAGAATTAGAAGTATCCTTGCTAGGGGAGGAAGCCAAAGAAGAGGAAGGATCAGGAGTCCTAGAATCATGAGATTTTTTTGTAGTGGGAGAAGGAGCTGAGGGAGCTGAGGGAGCCGTTTGTATGGGCTGTAAAGTGAGGCAGCTGTGATGCCAAGCAGTAAGAACCGAAGCTGGGATGTTCATGTCACGAATGATATTACCAATACTTTCCCATGCTTCTACATCAAAGTTTCCTCCTAGGGGATACCATGGACAGGCAGATTCAATTAAAAGCAGAAGTTGGGTAAGAGGTTTTTCTGGCACCTTAAGCTTAGAGGCCTTTAACAATCTTAACAACTGGGTTTTATGTTGACGCTGTTCAGGAGAAAGGGAATTCCCCATAGTGAGGAGGAAAAGGAAGATGAAAACGAGAGTGATAGGAAAGCCCCTGGCCTGAAGCCGAAATCCATTGGGAGTGTTCGGGAAAGCCCCGGCTCCCTTGAGCTGTAAAACCCAGCCTGAATTGAGAGCGTTCGGAAAGGCCTCCGGAAAGCCTCACCACTCTCGGGCTATGAATCCTAGCCTGAAATGGAGGCGCGCCCTATACGCACCACTTTCTGAAGAGATTGGAGTGGGAGGATCTACGGTCTCTCTTCTTTCTCTTAGAAGCCCCCTCACAAGGGGCACCAACTGTTGCAGCTCCTCACACGGGGCACCATCTGTCACAGCGGCTAAGGTAATCGGGACGGTGAAGACAGTAACCAACTGCACAACTCTTACAGAGAAGTGGGGCCAGGAGGGTCACTCTGAGGAGTTGACCCCGCTTCAGTCCCAGGAGTTTATTTTATAGTCAATACAGCAAGCAATAAAGCAATTAACAAAACAATGGGTTTTGGGTGTGGACAAGGGAGAAGGAATTCAGGTAAACAAGCCAATCAGTAAAGGGACAATAGGTTTGGGAAAACACATCCTGACAAGTCTCAACATGTTGGAGACAAGTCTCAACACGTTGGGGACAAGTCTCAACATGCTGTGCAGCATAGAGGCCTGTGGGGGCTGCAGTTGTCAATAGTGCAGCCATGTTTAAATGGCATATATCCCCACACCAAGTAGTCATTGTTTACAAGTAGTTTGCTGTTTTTGAACCTTGGCCTCTCTGCATGGCCTTTAGCATGGCATGTAGCTCTGTGTGAATTATTCCCCCAGCTCCAGCCTTAGGAAAGGAGCCCAGTCTCTGAGACTACCTGATCTGTTGGTGATGGCTGGGTAAAACGTGCCTAGCATCATGGGTAAATTGTAAAGGAAAAGAAAGACCTACGTGTCAAAAACCTAGGAAACTTGCAGTGAGGTCTGAAAATGCCTCCTCATGGACAGAAGATTAACCAAAGCACAGTGACACCATTTATGTGAAAGAAATTTAGGATCCAAGGAAGAGAGAATAGGAGGAGGTCACTACCTGTTGTGGATTCTGTGCATCCCGATTCAATACAAATATATTTAATTTAAGAAATAAAGGGAGACTTAGAGTTCTCCATGAGTAAAGAGAAAGGGGAAGACAACATATATAACATGTCACTAATCTTGCAAAAGGAGTCTGGGTGGTACATGGATAAGCTCCATACTGCTAATTGAAAAGTCAGTACTTCTAACACACTAGCCGCTCTCCGCAAGAGAAACGGCCTGGCAATTTGCTCACTTTAAGATTACAGCCTAGGAAAGCCATTAGGGTAGTTCTACTCTGTCCTTTAGAGTCACTATGAGTCGGAAATCACTAGAGCGCACAAAGTAACAATGTCCCAAATCAGGGAAATCTGGAAAAGGAGTGGGTGTTCCCTTTGCAGATGAAGCATGAAGGAGGGGAGGTTATGCATCCTGAGATGATACCTCCCCAAGTAGCAAAAAATCCATAAATATATGTGTGTTATGCTGAGAAGTCTACCCTTTGGGGGCCACTGACCGAGAACAGAAGATTAGTTTGTCAAGTCTGGGCTCCCTTCATCAGAAGCCCTCCCCAGTGTACATACAGAATTGAGCCAAAGTTAAGACATAATGATGGGAAAAAAATAATAACTCTCACCCTCTGTTAGACAAGCCAAACACCAGTACACAAATTATCAGTGACAAGGAGTTCTGGCAAAATGGACCTCTAGGCAGAAGCACCATGCCGTCCCTCCACAGCAAAGATCTGAAAAACTAAGCAGAACAGAGAATACAACAATCCTGAAACCTTAAAACATCAAATGAAGAGATAAAGAACTCAGCCAAGCACCGAATGGAGTGAATAAAACTGACAGAGAACAGAGAGCGAGGAGAGATTCATGCAGAGGTCCCCTACCAGCTAAAACAGTGCAGATCCGCCATCTTGGATTCCTATCGGAGACCAGCAAACGGGGTATGAGAAAGCAGCCTCAAGGAGTGTTCAGCAAGAGAAAAAACAACCGGTAATTTGCGATATACGTTTCCCACCCCCGACCCCTCTTCACACTGACTCGGCCTCCTGTGGTTCCCGTGGCCACAATCTCTACACTGGGAAACACCGGCTGCTTGCATTCCACACACCTGAAAGGGCCGGCTCTCTGAGTGCCATTTGTTGGCTACTGGTGTTGCTTTTTTCCACTTCTTTAGATTTCTTTCTTACCTCTCACCACCTCCCCCTCCTTTTGCTCAAATACCTGGCTCCGTGTGCCATCTTTGCTCTTCCTGAGGGGCTGCAGAGCTCCGGTAATTTGTGATATACGCTTTCCCACTCCGTACCCCTCTTCACCCACTCTCGGCCCCCTCTGCTTCCCGCAGACACTGTTTCTTGTCCAAGAAACACCAGCCTGCACTAGCTGGCTCTCTGAGTGCCATTTGTTGGTTGCTAATGTTGCTTTTTTTTCTGCTTCTTTTGATTTATTCATTACCTCTCACCACCTCCCCTCCTTTCACTCAAATACCTGGCTCCAAGTGCCATCTTTGCCCTCCCTGAGGGGCTGCACAACTCCAGTAATTTGTGATATACGCTTTCCCACTCCGTACCCCTCTTCACCCACACTCGGCCCCCTATGCTTCCTGCAGACACAGTCCCTTGTCTGAGAAACACCAGCCCACACTAGCTAGCTCTCTGAGTACCATTTGTTGACTGCTAGTGTTGCTTTTTTTTCTGCTTCTTTTGATTTCTTCATTCCCTATCACCACCTCCCCCTCATTTAGCTCAAATACCTGACTCCGTGTGTCATCTTTGCTTCTTCCTGCGGGGCTGCGGAGCTCCGTTTGAGAGTGGAGCCGCTTCCCAGTCTGGGCTGCTGCGCTGGTGGGATCCCGGGGCTTTTGTTCGTTTGTTTGTTTTGAATTGTTTTTTTGCTTTCTTTTCATTTTCTTGAGTTGGGAGCCCTTTCTGGCCAGGCGGTGCTGCGTGGCAAGGAGACTTCTCCCTCCGCTTGCACAGGCATGCAGAGGGATCCCTGAGGGCATTTATTTTTCATTGTTTTTTTTTTTTCTTTCTGTTTTTTGGGGGTCTTTCTTGTTTTTGTTTTTGTTTTTTAATTTGTTTTGTTTTCTTTTCCCTCTTTTTCCATTTTTGTCTTTCTTCACTGCTCAGTTTCTCATCTCTCTATATCTTCCTTCTCTTTCTGATCCCTGAATACCAGGTGTTGTACACCTCTATGCCTTCTAGCCAGGCTGTACTGCAACACCTGAGAGCAACTTCCCCAGACCTCATAGCTGCACCGGTGGGATCCCTGGGAACTTTGCAGTTCTTTAAGCTTTCTAATTTTTTTATTTACTCTTTTCTTCTCTTCCTCCTCCCCTTTCTGTTTTTCTATATTTCATAGTCTCTCATCTCTCCACTCCAACGGCAAGCTCCCCTAGCATTCTTTTTTGTTTGTTGGTATGTATTTGGCTCCTTTTCCTCTCTCTTCTCTCCCATATCCATCTTAGCTCCACACATAACAATCTCTTCGCTGCATTCTGCCTACCTGCATGGTGCGCTTGACATCACACCACCAAGCAGCACAGGCACAGCCTATTGGAACCTTCCCTGCACTGATTAGCGACCTGCTCTGGTGGGTGTAGTAAGTGCCACAAACAACCCATCCCAGTAACTCCTCTTCAGCTAGACATGCCCTGCCGTACCATATCTGAGTGACTGACCCTGCCAGTTGGAGAAGGAGGTGAAAAGTATTGAGCATACAGACGAGCAAAGAACAGAGAACACACAGAACGTCTGCTCAGAAGTAGTCAAATTTTTTTTTTTAAAGGGGAGGAAACAAACAAATTTACAATCAATAAACGATCAAAATAACTACTGAATGCCCCGAAAATAGCAGACAATATCAAAACATTTACAAAAACAGGACAGGATGGTTCCGGTGGGCATCCAAAATACAACCCCAGATGACTCCCCTGTGGAAGAAAATACACTAGAACTACCTGATAGGGAATTCAAATCTCTAATACTCAGAATTCTCCAAGAACTGAGGTAAAAAGCTGACAAACATGAGGAAAAAATAGACAAATTCATGGAAAATACCGACAAAAAAATGGAAGAATTCAGAAAGATGATGCAGGCACAACATGCCAAAATAAATTCACAATGATAAATTATACAAAGACAACAATTAGGAATCCAAAAGGTAAACAACCAGATTTCAGAAATGGATGTTGTCACAGAAGGGCTGAGAAGCAGATTTGAAACCGTGGAAGACAGGATCCGTGGAAATGAAGACAAACACTTGGATACAAATTTGTTTCAGAAAAACTCAGGAAAAAGAACATAGAAAAATGAAGAGACCCTGAGAGTTATGTGGGACACAATCCAAAGCAAAAATTTTCGAGTGATTGGAATTCCAGAACAGGGGGAGAAAACAGAAAACACAGAGAGGATCATTGAGGAACTGCTGACAGAAAACTTCCCCAATAT
>NW_004444084.1:0-1639 GCF_000243295.1 Trichechus manatus latirostris
TTTTGTAAGCAAAGTTTTATTGGAACACAGCCATGACCATTCATTTACCGGTTGTCTATGGCTGCTGTTGAGCTACAACAACAGATTTAAGTATTTGCAACAGAAGCTGTGTGGCCCACAGAGTCTTAAATTTTTAATATCCATCTGTCTGAGATTATTAGTGTTGCCATAAAAAATATCACAAGTAGGTGGCTTTAAAGAACAGAAATTTATTTTCTCACAGTTTTGGAGTTTAGAAGTCCAAATCAAGGCACTGGCTCAAGGGGAAAGAGTCCTTCTTTTTGGTAGCTCAGGATGTTCTTTGGCATTCCTTGGCTTGTGGACAGATCTCAACAGACATAGCACCTTCCTCCTTTGTATGTCTCTGTGTCTGTTTTCCCTTTTTATAGGACACCACTCGGAAGGGATTAGGATTAGGACCCACGCTACTCTGATATGACCTCATGAACATACAAAGGAAACCCAATTTTTAAACAGCATCATAGTCACAGGTACAGGGGTTGGGACTTAAACATATCTTTTTTAGGGACACAATTCAATCCGTAACACCATTCCATTACAGAAAATGTTTGTCAAATCCTGATCTATTCCAGTGCCAAAAAGTCTTTTTTTTTTTTAAATTGGACTGAGTCTTGATATTTATTATTAGTTGTTCTCATTATCTCTCTTTATAGTGTATTTCAAATATGAAGAACTTAAGAGGTGACAAAGACAGAACAGGGTAAATTCTAAAATCACCAAGATTTTCCTTGATTACATTTTTGTTGCATTTATTTTGTATTGGCTAGGGATTGTTTCTCTTGATCATTTTTCAATCCCTTTAAGGGAAATAGGTACTTCTAAGACTACGATTTTTTTTTCCATTAATTCAGTTGAAAGAGTAAGTGATTATTCTAAACATAATGATAACAGTCATTTATTGCAAATTACCTAAGGTTACATGGTAGTATGTTGACTCAACTACATAAAGTTTACGTCTTAAGTCTGGGCTCTTATCCACAAAAAAAAAAAAGAAAAAAAAAGTTCTTCTGCCTAGAGGGTAATCACTGACTTATAACACTCTGTACTCCGAAATTCCTGACAATCTTAAAGTTGACAATTTATATTCTTAGAGTTGAATATTTAAGTTTTAAATATAATTAAAATTAAACATATATATGTATATATATCACATGCGGAGCCCTGGTGGTACAGTGGTTAAGGGCTCGGCTGTTAACCAAAAGGTCACAGTTCTGATCCACCAGCCGCTCCTTGAAAAAGTTATGGGGCAGTTCTACTCTGTCCTATAGAGTCGCTATGAGTCAGAATCAACTTGATGACAACAGGTTTGGTTTTCAGGTATGTCATATGTAAAGCCAAACTAAACCCACTGCCATCGAGTCGATTCCAACTATGAAAGCAGACTGCCACATCTTCCTCCCATGGAGCCACTGGTAGTTTCGAACCTCTATCATACATTGTTGTTAGGTGCTGTGGAGTCGGTTTGGACCCATACTGACCCTACGCGCAACCGAACAAAACACTGCCTGGTCCTGCACCATCCTCACGATCATTGCTATGCTTGAGTCCATTGCTGCATCCACTAAGTCAATCCATCTCCTTGAGGGTCTTCCTCTTTTTGCTGACCCTCCACTTCTCC
>NW_004444084.1:2883-4495 GCF_000243295.1 Trichechus manatus latirostris
TTGGACTTCTTCCTTCAGTACCATTGGTTCTTGATCATATGCTACCAATGTATTGCCTACAAAATAGACAAATGCAGGTGTTCTAATGAAGGTGTTTTGTGTTGCAAGTACAGTCAATTCTGCTATCACATTTGTTTTAAAAGTACAAATTTATACCAATGCAGTTGGTTAGGGAACAATATGAGAACAATGTGAATTTCACATTTACGTGCAAATTTATCTTTAAGAAATATTAGGTGAACACAGAAAACTGCACCCAAGTGAACTAAGCCACATAGGAATAAACAAATTATTCACATGCACACATTTAAAACATCTCTTCTTTCAACTTACTCTGTTCACTTCATGTTTATCCTCAACAGTTGCATTTTGCTATTCTTTTACATTCGTGAACACTCTTTCAACATCCCGAACATATCTAAGTGTACTGTTTCAAAAAGAGCAAGCAGTGTATGCAAAATGAAGTTTTAAATATTAGGAAAAAGCTTGAACTAATACAGTATTTTGAAGAAACATAACATGCCGTATCTTTTGAGCAATAGGCATAAAATTATCTACATTGTGAATCCTCAAAGACAATGCTGTGACAACAAGATAAACAGCTATGGCTGTAACAACTTCAAGTACTGCGAAGTCAATAAGAAAAAAGCCTAAAGAAATAAAAGTAATGGAAAGATTTTTGAGCTTATACATTAAAGACCAAACAGTGAAAAAGTCAGGATCACCCTCCCTCATAATCAAATAGAAAGCACTGTCTATAAACAAGGCCTTAAACAGAAATTATCACCTTCTGCTAAAATAGTTCCTTTCAGTGTTAGTAGTGGCTGGTTTTATGATTCCAAACATCATTAAAATTTCTACATCCTTCAACAGTTCCCAAGTATAGATAAAAACGCAGCAAAGGAATTTGCAACAATGATACAGCTATTAATTGAAGAAGGCTATATATTGTATCCAATTTTCAATTTTGATTAAACAAGTATCTATTATAAAAATATGCTTTGAGGGACCTACATATTAAAAACAAAGAAACGCGCCCCAAGTTTTAAGACTGCAACAGATCGCAAATTTGGTATTTCTTCTACACTTTACAATAACACATCAACTTTAATCCATCTGTTGCCACTTACACAAATGTTAGGGTGTTTTATTTTTTCTTCCCCAAGATAAAGTACTGTTTATTGGATTATTAATGCCTTTCTTAACCGTTCAACATCTATGAAACTGTGTTTTCATTTTTACTAGGTTCCTACCGTTTTTTATGTGTCACTTGATTAAATTTTTGAGGTTTCCTCCCCCAACTTGACTCTTCCAATTAACCCTGTGAATTTCATTGCACAATTTTGCATAGTAAGAATACAATGATTTTTAGGAATCCGTGTGTTACATTATGGTAGAACTGACAATTAACAACTGTAACAGAAAACTATTTTTAAGGAAGATTATATAAGGAAGACATGAATCAAGTTGTTCTTCATAAAACCAAAGGAAAGAAGTGCAATCGAAACTCACCAGGACTCCTAGTTGGATTCTGAAAAATTTGGGGAAACTGAGAAAGATAACGCTTCTCGTCTTGGCATGGCCAAATAATCTCCTTTTTCTTCTACTTTCT
>NW_004444084.1:5375-6513 GCF_000243295.1 Trichechus manatus latirostris
TTTATATTTCAAAAGTGGATAAAACTCAGAACCATGGAGACATTCCAGGGATAGCAAAGCCAGAAACACTGTCTTATTTACCCCACTGGAGATATTTATTTTCATTCCAAAAGACAAAAACCAAGGGATCTTCCCCTTTGCTTTCTAAGGAAAATGTGTTTTCATAAGGAAATTACTTTTTTCTGCCTCTCTCAGAAGGGAAGGAGGACTGCTTTGCAAGCCATCCTATGTAAATTCCGAGATTCATGATTTGTGGGCTCCTCTCCAGTGGTAGAACCCCTGTATACACAGGCCTAACCATTTGTCTCTCAACACGTCTCTTTGAAGTAGAAAGAAACAGGGTATAGAAAACTGATGTGGTTAATGCTATAAGTAATAGTAATATATCCTGATTCAGACACCTCACGTTATATTCAAGAAAATATAAATAAATATGGATATTTAAAACTCACCACCAGGGAATGGTGGTCTGAAGACCTCTATGGACTAACTCCCCAGTGAAACAACCATAACTGGTGAAAATTAAAAACAAGCAGACAAAAACACATTTAAAGCTTTATGAAATTGTTCCACAGGTGTTTAGCGAAAAAAAAAAAAAAAAGAAATAAAAAAACAAGCAAACATTTATTGAAGAAAAATATATTAAATCTCTGTAAGAACAGAAAGAGTTTGTGGCATTTGAGCCACAACCCACTCTATTCTTCAAAAACTTCTCTGGCAAAGTGGCCTACATTTAATTGGATAACACTATGGAACAATTTATGCCCAAGCCATTGTCCAAAACAATAGAGCAATTGGCTAGCAAATATTGGAGCCAAATATTTAGGTGTCACACCACTAAAAAACTATTAGAAGACCTTAATGAAGTCAGCAAGGTTACAGGATACAAGATCAGTATACAGGATCAATTATATTTTAATACACTTACAATTAGCAATGCAAAAATGAAATTATAAAAATAATTTCATTCACAATCATATCAGAAATAATAAGAAACGTAGAAATATATTTAATAGGAAGTATAAAACTCATATCCTGAAAACTGTAAAACATTGTTGAAGGAAATTAAAGAAAACCTAATAAATGGAAAGAGCCCATGTTCATTCTCCAACAAATGCTCATCCATGAAATAATCACC
>NW_004444084.1:6983-9316 GCF_000243295.1 Trichechus manatus latirostris
TTGTTAGCTGCCATTGAGTCGGCCCCTGACTCATGGGGTCCCTATGCACAATTGGATCTGAACTTTGTGATCCATATGATTCTCATGGGCTGATTTTTGAAAGCAGATCACCAGGCCTTTCTTTTTAGTCTGTCTTAATCTGAAAGCTTCACTGAAACGTGCTCAGCATCACAGTAACTTGAACGCCTCCACTGACAGAGAGATGGCAGCTGCACTTGAGGTGCATTGGCCAGGAATCAAACCCAAGTCTCCCTGCATGGAAGGCAAGATTTCTACCATTGAACCACCTATGACAATAGAGGCTGAGTTCAGGGTAAAGATAGAGAAGGGGCTATAACAGGAGGAAAAACTGTAAGCTTGTCAATCAGGGACCACCTTCCACTTCCAAAGGTGCTTAGTTGTAACAGAGTATGTTTTCTTCACTCAGTAAGATCATTTTATTGATCACCTATGTACTACATTCTAGTTGCTTTGTTAAGTAGTGTAAGGATTCAAAGATTAATAAGATTCCATTGTTAAGGGAATTAATAGTACATTTGGTTGAGAGACAGATAGAGGTAACTATATTAGATGTTAGTCTGTAAAAATACCAGTGGAAACAACCTTGTCCATGAGGTCAGAGATCTGACCTTCTTGTTCAGCACTGGTTCTCAGTACCTAAAACATTTTCTGGCACACAGTAGGGATTCACTAATAACATTTTGAATGAATGTGCGAAAAGATGATATAAACTCAGTGCAATGGGAGTTTAGAGGTCCTCTTTTTTGTCTGTGGAGGTAAGACATCATGGGAAGAGATATCATTTGCCCAGGTCTTAAAGATACGTTAATTTTTATAGTAAGAGAAGAAGCTGGATGACGAATGTATGAAAGCCTCTAGGAAGAAGGGCCAAAAAACCAAAACCAAAGACAAGGTGACAGGAAAAGTAAAGGATGCTTCGTGTGACCCTAATATTCCCCAGCGTATTTTCTCCTTTTCAAAACGGGCATCCGAGAGCTTGACATAACTAACGCCATGATGAACCTATAAGTTTCTTTTTTTTCTTCTTTGCCTTCTCCCTTTTTGCATATCTTTGTTAATTGTTTTGTTTGCACATACCTTTGTTAATGACTTTGTTTTGTGACTTAGGACCCCCTACAGAAGGATTAGGGCCCAGACGTCAGATAAGGAAATGTCTGGCCTGTACCTCTTTAGTATGATAAAGAGTATCTTGTAATTACTTTACAACGTATAACAACACATTTAACCTTTGTAAAAGTCATATACAAGCTCTGATGTAAAAATGCCTTTTGGGACTCCATAGAGACAGCCTGCACGCTGTCGGATCCCTATTGGCGTACACCTTCTAAATCAAAACTTTCTCACTCTATCTGACTTGGAGTATGTTTCATTGGCTCAACTGCTCCAGGGCATGGACCGTATTTGGGTAACATTCATATACAGAGAATTAAATTGTCTTGACTTGAATGAACAGAAATGAATGGGAGAAAGGGCTATAAAGTGAATGGTAAGTTTTTTTTTTGTTTTGTTTTCCTGGACAACTTACTTTCTGGCTAGAGTTTGAAGGAGGATAGGAATGAATGGAGTAAAACAGTATGCTGCTTATTTTGTTTTGTGATTGTGGTCAGTGGGAGCAGGGAGTTGACATTGGGAAAAGAGAACAGAGGCAATGACCTTAGCTGGCCAAAATGAATCATAACCTACAGGAATAGTATCATGTTCTCATTAACCTACAGGCTTTTGCCCTAGTAAAATCAATAGTAATAGCTATTTTCCTATAGACTTAACTTGCCTTACTAATACATTTCCTTATTCCACTAAGATCTGTAATAAACAACCAGGATGAATACACATAAAAAAGATGAATAAATTGAGCGCCCCAAGATTTTAATGATATATTTAGAAGTGAAAAAAAAGTATTTGCCAGAGAAGAAACTATAATTACCATTTTTTCTGAAAAATGACTTAAAACATCATCTCTTTTCCTTAAATATTTATAATTTTTTTGTAGCTCATTATCTTATTACATATTTTAACAAATTACTCAGTGCAGGTTATGGTACTTCTAAAGATACTACTGTAAAATTTAAATAACTAAAGCAGCTATTGTCACTTATGCTGATTATAAGTAGGTGTCACCATTGTTAAATGATTACTTTGATCATCATAATAGTATTAGTAATTTTGCTACCTGTTGCCTGAAGCACTGAAGTTGAAAATAGTTAGCCATGCCTTAGGGGACTAGTCTAGTGCTATAAAGAGAAAATTAGTGTATTAGCTAATTACTAGAGAAGGGAAAATTTACAAAAGCTAGTCAGTTGCTTTTGTATTGA
>NW_004444084.1:17819-18747 GCF_000243295.1 Trichechus manatus latirostris
GTCCTGTAAGCCTTCATCTTAAGTGAGAATAACAGCACAATTAGAAGAGTGTAGTCAATGTCACTTAAATGTGTATGTAAAAAAAAAAAAAAATTGAAATGGCGTATCTTTGGCTATGTGTATTTTCACCAAAAAAAAAAAAATGTTGAGAATTTAGAGGGTTAAAATGTTGTGAGGTTGTTAACCAATGTCATAAAACATGTGTACTACTGTTTCATGAGAAACTATTTGTTCTGTAAGCCTTTACCTGAAGTACAATAAAATAAAAAATAAAATAAAAAAGTCCAAAGCCTTCCCAGGTGAGCTGACAACATGGGTATATGAAACATAGGAGTATGCATGTCTTTCCTAATAGCAGGAAATTTCAATTTTTTAAGGACTCACCAGTATAAAGAAAATAAAACTTTAGGTCATGGAATGCCAGTTTGCGTAGATGCTTTATATATTACCTGCGTTCTTACAAAAATAAATACGTATATATGTATATATATACATAGATAGATAGATACACATAAACATACACATACAACGCACGCATAAATGTTTTAAGGCAAACAAATATTCTGATCTTTAATTATTTTTTTTGCAATGTCTATCGTCAGCACCAAATTTATCTCATCTGTTAATTGGGATTTCTGTGCATAAAACTTCTAGGGACTTAGCACTTAATACACGGTGGTGAGAAACTGCAGGCCATGCAGTCGCCACACCCACTCTGTTAAGGACCGTTACGACGATTTGACATTAAAAAATAATAATAACAAAAGCACCTCATCAACTCCACATGTTCCAGGAAATGTACTGTCACAGAAAACCTACAGCCCCTAACACTGAGCAATCCTTCCTCTTTAAAAATATCCACAAACTCCTCACTTGCCCCTCTTGCAGCCAACCAAGGATTTCCAGGTATAACTGAATAAATCTAACC
>NW_004444084.1:19177-21931 GCF_000243295.1 Trichechus manatus latirostris
GTCGTAGACACTAAAGCCCAGAAGCATGGGTATGTTGAACAATAGAAAGGACTCCAGTTTGCTTACAGCACAGGAAGCATGGAAGAGAAAGTAGGCTCAAAGTCTGAGAAGACAGCTTGAGACTGGATCTTGCCAGGCTAAAGAGTCTGACTTTCTTCGAAAGGTAATGAGGATCCCTGAAGGTTTCAGAGTAAGACAGAATAAGATCTGCTCTTTAAGAAGAATGAACTACCAATAATGTGTTCTAGAAATGTTCTGCAATTAAAATTACCACCAGTTTCCGTTGAGTGAATTTCAACTCATGGTGATCCCATGTGTGTCAGAGTCAAACTGTGCTCCATCGGGTTTTCGATACCAATTATTCGGAAGTACATCACCAGGTATTTTTTCCAAGGCACCTCTAGGTGGACTCAATTCTTCAGTTAGGAGCTGATCTCATTAACCGTTTGTACCACCCGGGGACTCTGCAATTAAAATTAGGAACCCCCCCTCTTTTTTTGAATAACACCTTTATTGGGAGAGTATGTATCTGTCCACTTAACGTAAATTGGGTCTCTGAGAGGACCAGGTACTGTGTCAGGCAGTGAGGATACAATAATAAACATAAGCCCTCTTATTCACAGGAGGCCTTCATGTTGTGTGGGATGGAAATGTCAGAAATTATCTAAACGCTGAAAATGAGTAAAACTATAGGTAGCCCATTTTTTCAATGTTATCTGAGAGCAAAGCATTATCTAGAGGAATGTACATGGTTATACTCATCAAAGGCTCCATACTTTAAGAAAGTTAGATTTTAACTTGTGGATTTTTGGGGGAAGGATGCAAATCATTTCACTCTGGTGGGGCAGATGGTCCGAAAATGTTATGGCCCTTTTGGACTTTAACTGATTTTATATCTAATACAGTAATTTTAACACAATGTTGCCCGTGTATAATTACTTTTCAAATGCTCTTTGAACCAGTTAAATGTCTTACTAGTTCCCTCATTAGTTAATGAGTAGAATAAAATTTTTGACATGTGTACATTTTATATATTCGGGAGTCTTGCTTTTAATCCTTTAAAAATTATACTGTAGTTTAAAACCAAAACCAAATCCATTGCCATCTAACTGATTCCAACTCATAGCGACCCTGTAGGACAGGGTAGAACTTCCGCATAGGGTTTCCTAGGAGCGGCTTGTGGATTCAAACTGCTGACCTTTTGGTTGGCAGGCGATGCTCTTAACCACTGTGCCACCAGGGCTCCTACTTTAGTATAGGTGTGTTAAAAACTCCTTTGGGGTGCTTTAAGTCTTTTCCACTGTTTATTTCCTTAAGACCCTAGGCCAGTGCCTTGCACATTCACCACCAGCTGCCACCGAGTGGATTCTACCTCATGACAACCACCTGTGTATCAGAAGTGAACTGCGCTCCACAGGGTTTTCAATGGCTGAGTTTTTGCAAGTAGATTGTCAGGCCTTTCTTCTGAGGTGCTGCTGGGTGCATTCAAACCAACAAACTTTAGGTTAGCAGCTGAGCATGTTAATCATTGACACCAGCCAGAGACTCCAGTACATGCTTAATATATATTTGATGAAAAACCCGTTCGATTTTGGTTAATAATAAATCTGAGGAAACATTTTTTGGTTGTTTGTTGGTTTATCACCACAGGATAATCTTATGTCTTTAACAAAAAACATTGTTGTGGGGTTGTGTGTACGTGTGTTTTTCTACCCCCACAAAAAATATCCATTAAGGATGTTTGGTTTTCTTTCAAATATAGAAAACCTATTAAATAAGTTGGTTAAAATGTGGAAAAAAACTGCATATGTTTATTTATGTCATTAAATGACAAGGACTCATTTGTATTTTTAATGTAAAGTGTGGACTACACAAATAGGCCACAAATCTTAATGAAAAAGCCAAACACCACTTTTGAAGGTCGACACTACTAGATAACATTACTCAGCCGTACGTGTCATTATAAACTCAAATCCTGCAATTTGTCCCACAGTAGCACTTGAAATGGATTTAATTACTTAATATCAATACCTGCAATTTCAAAATGAAGTTTATTATATATTGTCAAGTAAGTTATTGAGCTTCCTGAAGGAGACCAATCCACGTCTGAGCCAAAAAAAAAATCAACGGGCTTTAAGAAGGAAGAGATAAGAAAATAAACTACTAACAGCCTACACAAGGGATAATGATAGATGTCACTCCAAGCTTTGAAATCAATATATAATCATCACATAAATATACCTGTAAAATAGTTGTATCCTAAAGAAAAGCAGATTCGTATAGATTGGAGCAGCAATGTATAAAAAGGATAATAAATAATTCCCAATAGGGTTTGTCTAAAGAAAAGAAAAGCTGTTTAACATTCAAAAATCAATAAAATCAATATAAGTCACTATATTAATGGAATGAAAGAGGAAAAAAATCACATGATCATTGTAATAGATACATAAAAAAGCATTTTTACAAAATTCAATACACATTCATGAAAAGAACTTTGCACAAACTAGGAATAGATGGAAACTTCTTCAATCTGACAAAAAACATCTGTGAAAAAATTACTGTTGCGCTCATACTTAACAGTGATATATTATACTCTCTCTTACCCATGAAGATTTCGAACAAGCAAAGATGCCCATTCTTGCCACTTATATTCAACATTGTACTCGAAGTGTATTTATGTAAAAAATCCTAAAGCGTCTAAAAACATCTACTAAAACCAACAAATGGATTTAGCAAGGTCATAGGATACAAAGT
>NW_004444084.1:31334-33786 GCF_000243295.1 Trichechus manatus latirostris
TCATTATATTTTAATGTATTGAAATATTAAATTCTTCAAATCACCTGCAATTAGATGGGATCGAAAAAAACATTAAAAATGCACTTATGGAAAAAAAAAAAAACTGTATTACTATGTCTCAGCTGTCCCACGTACTAGTTTGGTGACTCACTGGAAGGACTCACAGAGCTCACCATAATGTTATGGATAACCTTTAATACAGCAAAGGATACAGTGTGAGATCAGTAAGGCAAAGATATACCTAGGAGAAGGATAGAGAGGTCAAATACAGGCTTTCTTGTCCTCTCTCAGCATAAATCCCATGGAGATAGCTTTTTCTCCATATCCAAACAGCAGGAATATGTGAGAGATGTTCTTGCCCTAGAAAGCCCACCTGAGCCTCGGAGTCCAAAGTTCTTAAAGGGAGCTGGTCACATACCTGCCACGTGACCAGCCATGGTGCAGACGCCAAACCAGGCCGTGGGTGCACATCGAAAATCTTTGTGTTTACTCTAAACATGCTGACAACCTTGTTTATCTTGACCCACTTCTTCATGTGCATAGAATAGCGTTTCTTTTTGTTGTTAGGTGGTGTTGTTCTGTTCAGAAGACTACCTCTTAGTCCATGCACAGGTTCCTCATGAACACAATTAAGTGTTCAGGAATTCTCATTCTTCGCAATGTTATCAATAATTTGTTATGATTCACATAGTCTAATGCGTTTGCATACTCAATAAAACACAGGTAAACATCTTTCTGGTATTCTCTGCTTTCAGCCAGGATCCATCTGACATCAGCAGTGATATCCCTCATTTCATATCTCCTCCTTAATCTGGCTTGAATTTGTGACACCTCCCTGTTGATGTACTGCTACAACTATTTTTGAATTATCTTCAGCAAAATTTGTCTTGCCTGTGATATTAATAATATTGTTCGATAATTTCCACATTCTGTTGGATTACGTTTATTTGGAATGGGCACAAATACATCTTCCAAATTTCTTGGCATAGACAAATGAGCACTTCCAGCACTTCATCTGTTTGTTGAAACATCTCAATTGGTATTCAGTCAGCTCCTGGAGACTTTTTTCACCAGTGCCTTCAGTGCAGCTTGGATTTCTTCATTCAGTACCATCAGTTCCTGATCATATGCTACCTCCTGAAATGGTTGAACATCGACCAATTCTTTTTGGTACAGTGACTCTGTGTATTCCTTCCATCTTCTTTTGCATTGCTCAATATTTTACCCACAGAATCCTTCAATATTGCAACTCGAGGCTTGAATTTTTTCTTCAATTCTTTCTGCTTGAGAAATTCTAAGCATATTCTTCCCTTTTGGTTTTCTAACTCCAGGATTTTGCATATACCTTTATAATACTTTACTTTGTCTTTCCGAGCAGCCCTTTGAAATATTCTGTTCAGCTCTTTTACTTCATCGTTTCTTCATTGCTTTAGCTACTCTATATTTAAGGCCCAGTAAATATGTGAATAGTCCAGTAGTTTAGTTCTCAAAGTTTTAACAAGAGTATCACCATTGTTACAGAGATGAGTGAGAATTGAATGAAACAGATATTCTATGTTAATTCTTTCCTCACAATTACATAAGCCCATCATCAATAGGAAGATTTTAATGAGACTTTTGCTGAAATTCTTATAAAAATCTTTCTTAAAAAGGAAGTGTCAGCAAAGTACAATTTCTGTGAATAGTCCAGTCTGTTCAAGATTCTAAGCTCAAGAGATAAAATTAAGTGTGGTTTTACTGAATAAACAACATCACAAACAGTAATAAAATGTCTATGTATGATAGACCTACTTCTATGAAGGGCTAAGATCCAGGGAGATAAGATACAGTCATGAATAAAGCACAATGAAGAATCTGAGTTCCTGTGTTTTATTGAGGCTCTGCCGCCTCCTAATTTTGGGGATCTTGGCTAGTTTCTTAACATTCATAGGTGGATAAAGAGGTAAGTAGATAGATAAAAAGATAGACAGACAGACAGATAGACAGACAGACATATTGATAGATGATAGATAGGTTGGCCAAATTTCAAACTTGTGATAAAAATTATGTGTAATATTTGTGTGTTTGTAAGCATTAAAAAGAGCCTATCCCTATAGCTGATCCATCTTTACCTACTCTAGTTCAATACACATTTAGCATGTATTTAGTTTTGAGCAAATTAATACATTGATATGCATCAAAAGTATTTTTTTAAAAAATTAGATAGATTCTGTATACCTAAAATGTAAATAGTCTTTAAAATCTCTATTGCTATTGCCAAAAACAGCACTGATTATGAGTCCATGAATATACATACAGTTCATGCTGTAGGGAATGACATAATCAAAACACCATCATTTGGGGAAAGAAAAGAAAGTTCCAATACAGATTTTAGTTAATGAGTAACACCTGCATAGAACAGGGTCTACAAATATGTCCAAGCAAAGGGGGAAAACACAAAAGTAGGACTCTC
>NW_004444084.1:34040-39567 GCF_000243295.1 Trichechus manatus latirostris
GACAGCAATAAGTTTTTGTTTTTTGGTGTATGAATCCAGTACTAGAAATTATAATCAATCCAAATTGTTTTCTTGAGTTAAACTAATTTTATTCATTAGTCATGTACTAGTAAGAGATTCTATCATCTCATATCACATACATGTATAAGAAAGAATATTTAACTCTTATTTCAAATAATTAATATACTTCATGGATAAGGATAATATAAAATAAAGAGGAAACAAAATAAAGAGAATCAAGGTAACTTTTAAAAAATGATATAAATATAAAGTGAAGGAAACGTAAAGAATTCAGAATATGTTGACTGGCAGCAAGTATATAACATAAAGAAAAATAATACCACATGAGTCAAAAATATATTCCCCTATGTAATAAATGTTCATTCAATATGTAATATAAGCAACACATTATGGTAAGTTTTGTGAAGGATGAAGGATTTTCTCAAAGAGCTTATACTATATTATATAAATCAGACAAATATATGAAATTGTAACGTATTATATAATACAAAATAAATTAACAAAAGCCCATAGGGCTTAGCAAAGAAAAGGAGTAGTTTTTCAGAGAGATGAGAGGAGCTTTTATGAAGGTGATAGCACTGGAACTATCAGTGGGTTAGTAGGGTTGAAAGAGTAATAAATTCACTCATTCTACAGATATTTATGGAATGTCAATTTTGCATCAGATGAATAATATTAATTTCCTGTTATCTATGATCTCCTGATCTATCAGGATAAAGATTAAATAACTTGCCCAAGGTCATTCTTCTCCTAAAGGGCAGAGAAAAGATTTAAATTCAGGCAGCCTTGACTCCAGAGGTCCTACGTTTAATCACCCATAATAAATTTTTGATAGCAGTTGAGAGAGAGTTTATGGTGGCACAGAAGAGAGAGCAGCTATTCTTCCTGCAAGAAGCAAAATTTTTGCCTAGGATATTATTTTAAATATTATCTGGAGTAAGAAGTTCATGTTTAGAAATATAAAATCAGATAACAACAGCTTATAGAAATCATTGATGCCTAAGAAATTAGAAATGGACAACACTGGATCCACATAGATGGCGTGCAACCTTTTTTTTTTAGCATAGGAGCTCAATCTGAAGGGAAAATATTTATAAATTATACTTTTTCATTAAAAATTAAAACAGTTTTGTTGAATGAAATGGGAGGAAATATTTCTGCTTATTTAAATTACTTAATTTATTAAAAACAAGGATGTCATTGGAAAATTGGCAAAAGACAAATGTTAATATTCTGGAATATTTTTAAAACGGAAATTCAAACACGTAGGAGTTTCCTAGGGCTGCAGTTAGATACTGGGTAGCTTAAAACAAAAGACACTTATTCTCTCTGAAATCAAGATGTTAGCAGGGTCATGCTCTCTGTGAAAGCTCTAGGGGAACAACTATTCCATGCCTCCCTCAAAGCTTGTTATGTTACCAGCAATCCTTGGCATTCCTTGACTTATTGACACATCACTCCAATCTCTGTCTGAGTCAACATATGGCTTTCTTACTGTGTATCTCTCTCTGTTTGTCTCTGTGTCTCTTCTCCTTTTCTTATGAGAACACCACTCATGTTGGATTTAGGGTCCACCCTACCTCTGTATCAAGACCCCTGGTGGTACAGTGGTTAAAAGCTTGGCTGCTAACCAAAAGGTCAGCAGTTCAAATCCACCAGCCACTCTTTGGAAATCCTAGAGGGCAGTTCTCCTCTATCTTATAGGGTCCACGTCTTCTTAACTAACTATATCTGCAAAAAAATCTATGTCAAATAAAGTCACTTTCTGAGGTTCTGGGAAGGACATGAATTTTGGAGGATGCTATTAAACTCAGTACAGTAGACAACTCTCTTATTTTCGTATAGGAATGTGTTTTCTGGGTGCATCATCGTATGAGCTGACCTCACGTGGTTTGTACCATGCAGGTGCTCTGCACAGTTGTTTGGAGAGAAGATTGGTGCATCATTAGGACAGAACTCTGAGGGTAAAGCAACACTAAGGAGATGAGCAGAGGTGAAGGACCAAGCAACAGGAAGTGAGATCGATGGGTTCTCATTAGAAGTAGAAACTACTCCAAGATAATATTTACCAAAAGGGTAGTGAATACAGGAAAATGCTGCAGACAAATTAAGTGAGTAGGGAACAGAAACATAGATATTTGATTTGGAGTTTAGGTGATTATGATGCTTTTGGTGAGAGCATTTGATAAAAATCAGTGCTTGATAGATGCTTCTATCATCTATTACTGCATAACAAGGTCCCCTAAAGCTTAGACGCTTAAATCAACTATTTTGTTTTTCTCATGATTTTGTGGGTCAAGAATTCAAAAAGGGCTCAGCTGTGTGGTTGTTTCTCATCCATACACAGGCATCTGGAGTGCGTAGCACTGGAGAATCCACTTCTGAGATGTCTTCTTCACTTACCTGTCTAGTGCCTCAGTATTCCTTGCAGTTCCTCTCTCTCCAGGGTAACGACACTTCTTAGATGAACTGAATACAAAAAGGCAGAAAGCAGAAGCTTCCAGGCCATTTATGGATTTTACTGGAACTGGTACAGAGTCATGTCCACCATATTCTATCTGTCAAAGCTGTCAAAAATCTGCCCAGGTTCAAGGGGGTGGGGAAATAGACTATGACACTTAGTGGAGGAGTTTCAGGGTCACATTGCAGAAGAGCAGCAAGATGTTGAGGCAATCTTTGGGAAATATAATCAGCCACAAAAGGGCTAAGGAAATTCTAAGCATAGAAAAAAAGAAAAAAACCTTCAGAAATGGTGAGCAAAGTTCAGTATGTTTGGTTAAACATTGAGTAGTTTATTAAGAGTCTTGGAATGCCTACATCCTCCATGAGGCAGAACTTTCTTATCGGGAAGAATATTGACTGCCAGAGGAGAACCTAGTTGGAAATGATAGGTTCATTTCTAGGGAGAGGGACCCATGTATCTCCAAGGCGGAGATGGTAGGTCTTCCTGCAGAACTTTCTTTAGATCTCCTGATTAATTGACTATCCTGAGTATGCAAGGAAAGTTGGGTAAGAGAAGAGGAAGGCCCATATGGAAGCAGGGACACAAAATTTATAGCGCCGTTAAGTCCCATGATTTGAGTTTTACCATTGACTTCCTTCTTGGCACCTGTTGTTATATTTATTTTTCCTAAAAGATAACAAGTAAATATGCAGGGGAAACTAGTAGGAATATGGAGGAGGGCACAGAATGTATCCCTATTAAGTAGAATCTTTCTGTAAACACTTTCACATGTATAATGTAAATATTGGTGTACAATACTTATGCAATTTTTTTTCTTTCTTTCCTGTCTTTGTAAGGACCTCTTGCTTTCTTCATGTATGTTGTCCTTGATGTCATTCCACAACTAGTCTGGTCTTCAGTTATTAGTGTTCAATGCATCAAATCTATTCTTGAGATGGTCTCTAAATTCAGGTGAGATATACTCAAGGTCTGATTTTTATCATTTTCAACTGGAACTTGCATATGAGCAACTGATGACCTATTCCACAGTTGGCCCCTGACCTTGTTTTGATTGAGGATATTGAGCTTTTCCATAGTATCTTTCCACAGATGTAGTCTATTTGATTCCTGTGTATTCCATCTGGTAAGGTCCACAGGTATAGTAGCCATTTACATTGTTGAAAAAATGTGTTTGCAATGAAGAAGCCATTGGTCTTGCAAAATTCTATCATGCTATCTCTGGCATTGGAGACAGGAAAGAAAAAAGAACTAAATGGATGTCACAAGAGACTCTGAAACTTGCTCTCAAAAGTCAAGTAGTGATTATTTCAAAAATGGCACTCTAGGCAGAAGAACCACGCCGTCTTCCACAGCAAAGATCCGAAAAACTAAGCCGAACAGAGAAAATGGCAATCCTGAAACCCTAAAACATCAAAAGAAGAGATAAAGAACTCAGCCAAGCACCAAATGGAGTGAGAAAAGAGATAGAGAATGGAGAACAAGGAGAGATTCATGCAGAGGTCTCCTATCAGCTAACGCAGCGCAGATCCGCCATCTTGGAATCCTATCGGAGATCAGCAAATGAGGTACGAGAAAGCAGCTTCACGGAGATTCCAGCGGGAGAAAAAACAACCAGTAATTTGCAATATACATTTTCCCACCACCCACCCTTCTTCACCCCCACTCAGCCTCCTATGCTTCCTGCGGCCACTATCTCTCAACCGGGAAACACTGACTGCTTGGATTCCACCCACCCAAACGGGCCGGCTCTCTGAGTGCCGTTTGTTGGCTGCTGGTGTTGCTTTTGATTTTTTCCTTACCTCTCACCACCTCCCCCTCCTTCTGCTCAAATACCTGGCTCCGTGAGCCATCTTTGCTTCTTCCTGAGGGTCTGCAGAGCTCTGGTAATGTGTGATATACGCTTTCCCACCCCCTACCCTTTTTCACCCATACTCAGCTTCCTCTGCTTCCCTCGGACACAGTCTTTTGTCCGGGAAGCACCGCTAATTGGATTCCACCAGCCCGCACTAGCTGGCTCTCTGAGTGTCATTTGTTGGCTGCTGGTGTTGCTTTTTTTCCACTTCTTTTGATTTCTTCCTTACCTCTCACCACCTCCCCCCACTTTCACTCAAATACCTGGTTCCGTGCGCCATCTTTGCATCTTCCTGAGGGGCTGTGGAGCTCCATTCGAGTGTGGAGATGTTTCCTGGCCTGGGCTGCCACGCTGGTGGGATCCCGGGGCTTTTGTTTGTTTGTCTGTTTTGAATTGTTTGCTTGTTTTCTTTTCCTTTTCTTGAGTTGGGTGCTCTTTCTGGCCAGGCGCTGCTGCATGGCTTGGAAACTACCCCCTCGACTTGTGCAGACGTGCAGAGGGATCCCTGAGGGCATTCCTTTTTTAAGTGGTTTCTTTTTTTTTTCTGTTTTTTTGGGTGGCTTTTCTTGTTCTTTTTTATTTTTTTTAATGTGTTTTGTTTTCTTTTCCCTCTTTTTTCATTTTTGTCTTTCTTAATTACTCCTTTCCTGTCTCTCTATATCTTCTTTCTCTTTAAGCTCCCCAAACACTTGGTTGTGTATACCTCTATGCCTTCTAGCCAGGCTGTACATCTCAGAACAACTTCCCCAGACCTCATAGCCACACCGGTGGCATCTCTGGGAAGTTTGCTGTTCATTAAACTTTCCGATTTTTATTTATTCATTCTTTTCTTTTCTTCCTCTTCTCCTTTTTGTTTTCCTACATTTCATACTCTCTCATCTCTCCACTCCAATGGCAACCTCCCCTGGCATTCTTTTTTGTCTGTTTGTATGTTTTTGGCTCCTGTTCCTCTCTCCTCTTTCCCATATCCACCTTAGCTCCACACATAACAATCTCCCCTCTACACCCTACCTACCTGCACTGCGTGCTTAACATTACACCACCAAACAGCACAGGCATGGCCTACTGGAACCTGCCCTGCACTGATTACCAGCCCACCCTGGTGGCTGTAGTGAGTGCCACAAACAACCCATCCCAGTAACTCCTCTTCAGCTAGGCCTGCCCTGCTGTACCATATCTGAGTGACTGAC
>NW_004444084.1:68267-83583 GCF_000243295.1 Trichechus manatus latirostris
AGAAGGCAGAAGGGGATAGGAAAGCTGGTGATAGGGAACCCAAAGTTGAGTAAGGACAGTGTTGACATGCAGTGGGGTTGTTAATCATTGTCATAGGGAAACGTGTACTGTTTTATGAGAAACTATTTTTCTCTGTAAACTTTCATCTAAAGTGAGAATAGCAGCACAACTGGAAGAATGTAATCGATGTCACTGAACTGGGCATGTAGAAACTTTTGAAATGGTGTATCTTTGGCTATGTATATTTTCACCGAAAAAAAACAAAAAGGTCTAGAAGGGAGCATGTTGACATGTCGTGGGGTTGTTAACCAATGTCGTAAAACAATATGTGTATTGACTGTTGAATGAGAAACTATTTGTTCTGTAAATCTTCACCTGAAGTACAATAAAAAAAAAAAGGTTAGCTAATAACATACAATAATATGCAAATGGATAATTCATCACTACAAATTGAGGTTTGTAAGAAAGCAAAAAACGAAAGATTTGTTGAATGCTGAAAATCAGACAATGTAAATGAAAGCAATATTAGTACACAACCAAAAAAAAACCCGAGCCTGTTCCCGTCATGCTGATTCCTACTCATAGCAACCTTACAGGACAGAATAGAACTGTCCCATAAGTTTTCCGAGGAGCATCTGGTGGATTCAGGCTGCTGATCTTTGGTTAGCAGCTGAGCTCTTAACTACAGCTCTGCCAGGGCTCCAGTATTAGTAGAAAGAAGAGAAAATAAATTATCATCTCAATAGATCCAGAGGGGGGATGAGGAAACATTTAAAAATTCAATACCTATGCAGGATTAAATAGAAGAAACAAATTTTTTTTTAAAGGATGAAAGGCAAGGAGACCTATTAGAAAACTAGGAAAAAAAAGGAACTAGTAGGTCCAATCAAGGGAATCAATGAAAACTACAGCCAACAGAAATAAGTACTGGTGAAATATTGAAGATTTTCCCACTAATATCTGGAACAAGGTAAGGAATTCTGCTGTAAGTAATTCTGTTCAAAATTGTACTACAGATTCTGGCTAGTGCAATTAGACAAGAAAAATAAATGAAATTTTAATGTTCAAACAAAAAGAAGTAAAATTTTATAGTTCACATGACATGATTAATTATGCAAAAAAACTAAGAAATATATAAAAAGACTATTTGAATCAATAAACTAATTTAGCAAGTTCTTAGCAAAAAATGAATTGCATTTCTAATTGCTAACAGCAAATAATTGAAAAAGAAATAAAAAACAATTCCATTTATAATAATTTTAAAACACAAATTAACATAAGGTAGTCAAAACCTTTGCACTTAAAACTACAAATCATTTTCAAAAAAAAGAAGAAGAAATAAATAATGGAGAGATATGCTATATTTTTGGATTTGAATACTCAAAGGAGAATTGATACATTTAAATTATGGTGTTGGTGAAGAATATTGAATATACTATGGACTGCCAGAAGAACGAACAAATCTATCTTAGAAGAAGTACAGCCAGAATGTTCACATACTTTGGACACGTTATCAGGAGGGACCGGTCCCTGAAGAAGGACATCATACTTGGTAGAGCAGAGGGTCAGCGAAAAGGAGGAAGATCCTCAGTGAGATGGATTGACACAGTGGCTGCAACAATGGCCTCAAACATAGCAAGGATTGTGAAGATGGTGCAGGACAAGGCAATTCTTCTGTCTTCTTTATTTATTGTCCAGCTTTTGCATGCTTATGCACCCATTGAAAATATCTTGGCTTGAGTCAGGTGCACCTTAGTCTTCAAAGTGACATCTTTGCTTCTTAATACTTTAAAGAGGTCTTTTGCAGCAGATTTGCCCAATGCAAAACATGAAGGATTTGTAATGCCTGACTTTGATAGCTGTCTTAGTTTTCTAGTGCTGCTATAACAGAAAAGCACTAGTGGGTGGCTTTAACAAACAGAAATTTATATTCTCACAGTTTAGGAGGCTAGAAGTCCAAATTCAGGGTGCTCAGCTCTAGTGGAAGACTTTCTCTCTCTGTTGACTCTGGAGGAAAGTCCTTGTCTCTTCAGCTTCTGCTTCCTGGTTCCTTGGAGATCTCCATGTGAGTTGGCATCATTTTTTTCCCCAGCTCTGCTTGCCTGCTTGCTTGTTTTAATCCATTTTGTATCTCAAAAGAGATTTACTGGAGACATACCCTACACTCATCCTCTCTCATTAACATAACAAAGATAACTCATTCCCAAATGGGATTATAACTACAGGCATAGAGTTTAGGATTTACAATACATATTTTGGGGGGACACAATACAATCCATAACATTAGCTAATTTAAATCAATAGTAATCAAAACTAAGTGACGCTGGCATTAGAAGAGGGAAACTGGTGATATAAGCAAAATAATGATTCTTCACAAAAGCTCTAAATCAACACAATTACTAAAGTTTTTTAATCAATTGCACTGTAACAACTGGACATCCATATGTTAAAAAAAAAAGAAAAGAAAACCTACACGCCTATCTCATAACATACACAAAATTAATCTGAGATGGATCATAGATTTAAATACAAAAGCCAAAAGTATAAAGATTCTAAAGGAAAACATAGGAAAATATTTTTGCCACCTTGGGTTAACAAATGTTTATTCGACCGGATGCAGACACCAATAACAGTAAAAAAATGATAAAATAGACGCTGTCAAAATGAAAAACTTCTTATCATCAAGAGACATCAATAAGATATAAAACAGCCAAGCTGAATACTTGGAGAAAATATTGGAAAGTGCTATCTCATAAAAGGCTTGAATCCAGAAGACAGAGTACACCTACAACTTGAAAAATAGTCTGATAATAAAATAGACAAAAGATTTGAACAGATCCTACACCAAAGAAGATATAAAAATGGCAATAGCACATGAAAATGTGTTCAACATTATTGATTTGGGGGAAAATGCAAATTAAAGTTACAATATGACACCACAAAAAATCAAGTAGAATGATTAATAGCAGAATTCCTATGATTCCTGGTAGGGATCTAAAATAATACAACCACTTTGGGAAAGTATTTGGCAGTTTTTCATAAAGTTTAATATTTACCTGCTTTGTGGTCCAAGAATCCCTGGTTGTACAGGGGTTAAGAGCTATGGCTGCTAACCAAAAGGTGGGCAGTTTGAATCCACCAGCTGCTCTTTGGAAACCCTCTGGAGCAGTTCTACTCTGTCCTATAATATCGCTATGAGTCGGAATCAACTCGACGGCAGTGGGTTTGTTGGTGATTTGTTTGATGGCCCAACAATTACACTCCTAGATATTTACACAAGAGAAATGAAATCCTGTTTATATAAAACTTATATCACAATACTTACAATAGCCTACAAATTAGGTGTCTATCAACAGGTGAATGAGTGAACAAATAGTGGTATATTCATTTCATTAAATACTATTCAGCAATAAGGATATTGAACTACTAATACACAAAGATACACTGATGATTCTTTCAGTCATTATGCTGAATGAAAGAAACTGTACTTTGAAGAATATGTATTATATGATTAATTTACATATAATTATATTATAGGCAAAACTAATCTACGATTAAAAAATTGGATTCGTGGTTGCTTTTGGGGTGGATTGACTAACAACTCAAGAATTCTTTCTGTTCGATTAAAATAGGCCCTATCTTAATAGGAATATGGGTTACAGAGGTGTATGCTTTAAAAACTCATTAAATTATAATTTTAAGATTTGTGCATTTCACTGTAGGTCAATTTTACCTCAAAAAAGAAATTATAAACAAATATTGACTCTAGTTAATAAAATTGTTTTTCACAGTGATATGGGTTTGGAAAGCTGAAACTAACTTCTGCGTATTCTGGGTTTGAGCAATTGCGTAAATACATTGAGAATAACAGAAGTCAATTTTATCACTGATGAAGGAGGGACAAATCTGGAAATAGGGATGAATAGGATGTACACACTGTTACTGGATTGAAATTGGAGATATCAGTACAAAATCATGGATGTATATGAAGATATAAATATGAGTATAGATAAATACTTACATGTGTGCATATGTATATATTTTAACTCCTCCCTCTGAGAAGTCCTGGAAGCAATGGCACATCCATTGAAATTAGCCCACTTAGGACCCAGATCTTAATTTTTAAATATAATTCAACATGAAATGGAACAAAAGTTCTTTGAAAAAAATGCCTGATTCTAGAACTGGGGCAGAAAAAGTTCAAGATAAGCCTAGAACATTTTATGCCAGAAAGTAAGGTAGTGCTCGGAAACTCATGGGAGAATGGCAAAAGGAAACTGAAGCTATTTTGAAATGGCTTCCACTAGCCAAATCTGGGATAATTTGAGCAATAAAATAAATGAAAGTAATAGATTACAAACCGTTGAATAAAATAGAAATCTGTGAGTCCATAGTACTATTAAAAAAGGGGGAGGGGTTCTTCCTTACAATAAACTGCCAACAAATAAATATAGAAGAAATAATGGAATATAAAAATTTTCAATGAATGCTAAAAGCGATGACTGTAAATTCAATGAGAATCAGATATTTACATTAAATGAAAATATCTCCCCATATAATACTAGTGGGAATACATCATCTTAACTAAGTGAAGTGACCAAAGCTAACATTACCAATATTAAGATGAATTGACATCGTGTACTTCCCAATGTGCTGTATTGAGTGACTCAGAATATCTGTTCAATGGTAATCCTGCCATATATGAATCAAATCATAAAGAAACACAGACAAACCCAAACTGTGTACTATTCTTAAAAACAGGGAAAAAAAGAAAAAACTACACTCTTCAAAAAAGTAAGAAATAAAAACGAGACTGAGGAATTGTTCCAGATAAAAAAAATTAAGGAGACATGACAACTGAATCCTAAATATGATCATTAATTGGAATCTGGGCTAGGAAAAAGACAGAGAGTGAGAGAGAGCTATGAACAATATTATTATGATAAAATTTGTATGTGGAATATTATTTAGTAACAGTGTCGCATCAATGTTAAATTTCCTAATTTTGATAACTATTCTTTGGTTGTATAAACGTATTTCTTTGATCTTAGAAAATTGACACTAAATTGTCTATGGGTAATAAAGGCCATGATTGACTCCAATTTACTTTTTTTTCCTTTGAGTAGCTTGTTTTTTGACATACTATTTTTTATTGTTATAAAAATATACAAAACATAACATTTTCCAATTTAACATTTTTCAACGGTACAACTCAGTGACAACAATTACATCAATTTTCTTGTGCAACTATCACCAATATACATTGACAAATGTTCAGTCACCATAACCAGCAATTCAATGCTTCCTAAATAATGACATGCCCTCAAAACATTAAAAGACAGAGTAAAAAATCTGTATCTCGAAGGCAGGACCAAGATGGAGGAATAGTCAGATACTTCCTGTGGTCCCTCTTACAATAAAGACCCGAGAAAACAAGTGAATCAATTATGTATGATAGTCTAGGAGGACTGAATATCAAAGACCAAGCTGAGGAGTCGGACTAAGTGGCAGGGAGAGGGAAAGACAGTTCAGAAGCAGTGAAGAAGTGCCAGACCTGACCTAGCTGGCACCCTGTAGGCTGGATTATTTAGCTCATGCAACCTAAGGCAAGCAGTACCACATTGGGAGAAACCAAGCAGTGGAGAGTCTGCACAAGCCTCCAGAACCAGGGGGAAGCAGCACTGGATCTGCAAAAGCAAAGTGCAAGCATCTAACCTACTGTGCAGGATCAATACCTTTTCCCCATTGGGACTTCAGTAATGGAGAATGGCCTCTCTCCCCTCACCCGACCCCTCCCTGCTCTGCTCTGGTGCTGATCTGGCAGTACTCAGCGGTTGTCTTACCCCCTAGACCAAAAGTGGGATCTGAAACTCCCAAGTCAGTCTCCTGGCTTTGGGGAGGGAACAAATAAATGAACAAACAACAAAAAAAAAAAGAAACTGCCAGCTCCCTTAAGCTGGGAGCTCAGGACTAACCTCATCACAACGAGTCTTGTAGCTTTAAAAAAATTGCCACATACCCTAAGCTGAGAACTCAGAGCAGGCACTGCCCTTTTGCCTAGGCACAGGCATAAGGAGTCCATGGACTTCGAATGCCTTTCACCCCGGCCTAGACCTGTGTGGGCCCCTTCAACAGCGTAGGCCCTCAATAGCATAGTACAACAGGGTATATACCTGAAGCCTATTTTCAACTGCAACAGCTAAGGGGGAGTGGAAGATTCATGACATTTGACACATCCCTGCCCATTAAGCAGGGTCCTCACCTACCTACATCTGGGGCCTAAGGACTAGTGGCTTTACCCCACCCACCTAGCCACCCACAACAGGGGTCTGAGAATAAGTGGTGGCTCCCAGTCCTTACAGCCAACAGCATTGGGTGCCCAAAGTCAGACTGCAAAACCCACCCACCTATGCACTCTAGGGGACAGGGACATGCCTTCCACCTATGTACTCAGGGGCAGCCATCAGCCCCCTACCTTGCTCAGGATATAACCCCCTACTGCAGCCATATATTTATGCCTGCTCCAGTCAGCCCTACATAGCCCTGTTCATCTAGGACTGTAAGTAAGAGTCTGTACCACACATTAGGTAACCGATGACCTGGAAACCTGAGCTGAACGCACATAAGAAAAATAAATGGACTCCCGGCCTTGCAAACTTAGTAGCAGCTCTAACTACTTGGTGACAGGAGGTGAGAGATTCAAAGATGTCAATATTCAAAGTAGCTCACAAGCCCAGGCTATTTGGGCATATCAAAACAAAATAAAACAAGAAGCTAGAACATAGTAAGCAAACGTACAATAAATAAATATAATAACCTATTGATGCCTCAGAGACAACAGTCAATGTCAAATCACATAAAGAGGCAGACCATGATGGCTCCAGTAAGCAACCAAAACAAAGAAATAGGAAACCTCCTGGAGGAAGAGAAAGTCTTGGAATAACCAGAGGTAGAATTCAAAAGATTAATATATAGAACTCATCAAAAGATCGGGAAGGAGATCAGGCAAAAAACTATAACAAGGAACACGCAGTCAAAGCAATAGAGGAATTTAGGAAAGCTATAGAAGAGCAGAATGACAAATTAGTTATCTCTTTTTCTGGTTTCTTCTACCTTTCTTCCAGCAACAGTAGATATTTACCTGTTCCTTGGAGTGAAATTGTTTGCTGCCTTTCCACCAGCAGCTTAAACATTTTGCTCCATATCTGAGAATGGACTGTGCCCCAGCTGGGGGGAGTGGAGAGGGGGCCTCATGCCTTTCTTGTAACACAGGCTGATGCCTTCTATGCCAGTTTAGATTCAATCAAAGTAGCAGAACCACTAGAATATATATATGGATTTGTTACAGGATTTGACCTTAATAAACTGTGGGAGCTGCAGAGGATCCAGGGAAAAGTAAAGTAGCTTTGTGCCATAACTGTGAATCATCCAATTAACAATAGTGTGTGGGAGGTACAAAATGGCTGCTGTTTCATTCATTCTCCAAATTTTCTAATAATATCTTTTTGTTCATCTAACTTGAAACAAACAGTGACAGTAATTCAGACAAATGCAATTCATTCTGGCCAAGGTGACACATTACAAAGCTCCACAGCCACCTCGTCATCTGCCCCACAAGGTAGGCCCACTCTGGTCTCCCTCATTGCCTTTAATTTTCTCAGGTGCACTCAGTAGAGTCATGGAAAAGAGACTGAGGATTAGTATTTTTCACTGGTATCTGGGGATTCTGGGAGTTCTATATTGTCATGCTAGCCCACATTTGGCCTTATGATTTTGTAGTTCAACCAGATTTTTCTCTTTATTAGACTGAGAGTGGTACCATTTCCACTGGAAGCAGAACTTCCAGTCTCCAGAAATTATCTCACAAGACCAAAATTCTGATGTTTTTGATATGATGTCAAACTATTTAAAATATCTTTTCTCCTCCTTGTTGTATCACCCATACAAGGACAATTTGGGGGTATTTTTTCCTTGGAAACAAATTTGGGATTGAAACATTTCTCAGAATAGTCTCTGATTTAAACTTGCCTGTATATAAATAAGGAATAATCTTGACATTTATGATAGGGTGGGGAAAACTTCAATTAATAATAGCTCGTATGAGGAAAATCATGAATGGGATTTTCAGTTGAAGAAAAACTATATATAAGAAAACAGCTTGATGGCAGAAAAATGTGGAACAGAACTTCAAATTCCTAAAACAAAGCAAACAAACAAAAAACAGACCTACTGGATTGGTTAAGACTGGAAGATTCCCCAAGACTAGCCCTGGGATACTCTTCAAATCTCGAAATGATAATAACACTTGAGGTCACCCCTAAGTACTGTGCTACTTTAAAAAATTACCTATATGAAACCAAACGGTAAATAATTACTTTAAAACAAAGATGAGTGTGAAGGGGCAGGGAAACTAGATTAATAGATACAGAATAACCAGAACAGAAATAATGAGAATGTTCACACATTATAAAGAATGTAACCAATGCCACTGAACAAATTGTGTAGAAATTGTTGAATGGGAACCTAAACTGCTATGTAAACCGTCACCAAAAACACAATAAAATATTATTAAAAAAGAAAGCAGCCTGATATGACTCTTAAAATAAACCAATCCATGAATCAGTAACCTTAATATTCAATTATTAACATTGTTGGGAGGAGATACTAACAATTGGGAATGAGTTAAGAGCAGGATGGAAAAAGGTCTACAAACAATATCTTGGGAATAATGATTTTGATAACTAAGAATATTTTACTTAGAGAACAGGGATTAAGGGAGTCTCAAATATGTATGAGTACTGACATAGGAAGATGTAACAGACCGTAATGTACAATTCCATGTTATTGTTGTTGTTTGCCATTGAGTTGATTCCAATTCATAGTGACCCTATAGGACAGAGTAGAACTGCCTCATAGGGTTTTCATGGCTGTAATCTTTAGGGGAGCAGGTAGCCAGCTCTTTTCTCCCATACTGTCACTGGTGGGTTCAAACTGCCAGCTTTTCAGTTAGTAGCTGAGCCGTAACCATTGTGCAACCAGGGCTCCATGTTACTCCATAGGAGGGAAAAAAAGGACGAAAGAAGAGAGCTTACATAAACCAAATGCTGGCTTAATACATGAAAGAACAAAAAATAATTAATTAAAATTGGGTACCTTGTGAAATAGTGAGTTCAATAACATTGGAGATGTCCCAGGAAAGACTGGATGCTCTCTGATCCAGGTGTTCAGATTGGAGTAGAATAGCAGCTACTTAATAGATGTTCATATGACAATTACCAGGGGAGCTTTTCAGGAATGCACAAACCTGCTTCTCAAACAAGAAACACTGATCCAAGTAAGTATGGAGTGGACACCAAGTGTTATGGATTGAATTGTGTACCCAAAAATGTGTGTCAACTTGGCTAGGCCATAATTCCCAGTATTGTGTGATTGTCCACCATTTTATCATCTGATGTGATTTTCCTGTGTGTTGTAAATCCTACCTCTATGATATTAATGAGCAGGATTAGAGGTAGTTATGCTAAAGAGGCAGGACTCAATCTATAGGATTAGATTGAATCTTGAGTCAATCTCTTCTGAGCCATAAAAGAGAGAAGCTAGCAGAGAAACAGAAGGACCTCATACCACTAAGAAAGTAGCGCCAGGGGTATAGCATGTGCTTTAGACGCAGGGGCCCTGTGCTGAGAAGCTCCTAAACCAGGGCAAGATTGATTGATGACAGGAACCTTCCTCCAGAGCCGAGAGAAAAAGCCTTCCCCTGGAGCTAGCATCCTGAATTTGGACTTCTAGCCTCCTAGACTGTGAGAGAATAAATTTCTGTTAGTTAAAGCCATCCACTTGTGGTATTTCTGTTGTAGCAGCACTAGATGACTACAATAATAACTAAGACACCAAGAATCATACGTTAAAGTTTGTCAGGAGATTCTAGTGGACACTTCAGTTAGAATCTCTGAAATGTGGAGCTGGGAGAGAGAGATATGAAATGGATCAGTGATTCTAAAATCTGCCCAGACAATAGCTTTACCTGGGAAGCTAATAAATGCACTAACATCAGGGCCTTACCTCCCAGAGATTCTGATTTAACAGATACAGTGATTGGGCTTGAGTATCAGTATTTTTTTTTAAATCTTCCTAGGTGAATCAAATATACTGTCAAGGCCAAGAACTAGTGGACCAGATGAGCTCGACGATCCAATCAATCTCTCTAATCTGGCATCCTTTAACTAGACTGAATTTCCATTTTATATACAGACAGTTATAATAGAATTACATTCTATTTACATTAGTCATCTTTTGAGGTTGGCAAGCATAAAAATAAATCAATAAAACTGTCTTCCTCTGACCCATTTTCTGCAGTTGTCCTACTCCAGAATTGTGCTTCCATTTACCAAACTGAGTTACAATTCCCATTCATCCAATTCTCTAGCTCTTAATGGCTGCTTCAATCCTGACTTTATCCCTCAGCCCTTCATCCATTCCCTTTCTTGGTTTACATATTCTTCTGTAGAATAGGGTTTCTCTGGCTCAGTATATAACTCTATTCTGTGTGGCTGAATCCTATCCAATAAGAATTGTATAACCTTCACCCTGTGTTAGTCATAAACCGTTTTATCTCAAGCAAACAGGAAGGCTCATGGAAGATACTACTAGTGAGAAAGACATTCATCCCAAGCATAATAAAGACCCTCCAGTGCATTCCCACATTTTTACTCCAATTGCTAAATTTTGACCATGACTGACAAGGTGCTAATGATCTACCATTTCACCTAGGCTCTGTAAAATCTTCTGCTATTTTCTGCATCATTTATTCTACTGTAGGCCCAGGGCCTTACTGTTCTTGCACCAACCACACTCTTCCACTCTAGGGTCTTTACACACATGTTCCCTCTACATGACGCTCTTTAAGCAAATGGCACCTCATCAGAGATACCTGCCCTGAACAACCTATATGTTTATTTATTTTTTTATTTTCCTTCATAGTACTCATTATTTCAAGCCATCATTTTAACTTGTTTATTTCCATCTTCCTCCAACTAATATATAAATTTCAGGAGGACAGAGACTCTCTTGGTTTTGTTTACTGGTCTATTCCCAGTGCAGGTATCATTTCACACAGAGCAGTTGGTAAATATTTGTTGAATAAATGAATAAGTGACAACAATGGATAATGGGCTAATGTCAGTACCAGGGATTATGATTTGTCAAATGTCAGTCTAGGGCTAGTGTTTAATCTGAGTCTAACATCCAGGAATTCTGTTTTTCTCTGCAGTGCGGTCACTGGTTACATAAGGGAGATTCAACAGAAGGAGACGTAGAAGGATTTGAGAGTTAGTGAAGTAGAGCTTTAGATTTCCATTCTTTTTGTGATGCTTGTAAAAATGTGTACTTGTTAATCATTTAATTCATAATGGGATTCACAGGAGAGCCATCATGGACAATTGTGGAGGCATGCAAAACTACAAATAACAGGAGATGTATTTTCTAGACCATGCACAAGAAAGGTGCATGCTGGGTGTTGTACTTTCAAGGTAGAATATTATCTTGGTTTTTACAAAGTATTTCCCTAAAGCAATAAACATAGTAATTCAATTATCTGTTCCATTTACTTACTGGGTAATGTACTTAATTGATATACTCTAATTTCAGTCCTGTTAAATGTAACAAATCTCTGGTGTGAAACAATTTTAACAATCAACATAAAAACAGCAATCTCATTAGTATAATTTTATATTCTACATAGATCTTACAGTTAGCTCAACCTATAATTAAAACTTTCATTACAAATATGAATGGTTTGTATACATAAGTGGTTTGAGTTTAAAACAGCTGCCCTTACAAATGCATTGTAAAGATACATTTATCATGTGAACTTGATTTCAAATTTCTCTGGAGGATACATCTGGTGGGAAAAAAAGTTACAGCCAGCAGAAGTCTCTATTTGTATATGAAATTTTCAACACTGCTGCTGTGCATGTTAGGCATTTACTGAGGTCAATTAAGCCCTTTTTAGTTAGTATCCTCTCTCCTAATCCTTTCCATACCAATATGGTGACAGCACAAAACTCTGCCTCTGTCAAAAGACTTGCTGATCTTGAGATGGCAGAGTCCTATATGAACTCTAGTAGGAGCCAGCATAAATTGCTTCTTTTGACTCAGTATCAAATTTATTTTAAATTGGAAGTTTATGAAATTTTGTATCTATACATATACAAAGGAAATGGATATGGTCAAAAATTACATGATCATTTACACTTGAGTATATCTAAGATTTAAATAAAGTAATACTTAAAAGTGGAACGAGGGATATCATTGCTGATGTCAGATGGATCCTGGCTGAAAGCAGAGAACACCAGAAAGATGTTTACCTGTGTTTTATTGACTGTGCTAAGGCATTCGACTGTGCTAAGGGTCACAACAAACTATGCATACCATTGGAAAGAATGGGAATTCCAGAGCACTTAATTGTGCTTATGGGGAACTTGTACATGGATCAAGAGGCAGTCATTCAAACAGAACAAGGGGATACTGCATGATTTAAAGTCAGGAAAGGAGTGTGTCAGGGTTGTGTCCTTTCACTGTACCTGTTCAATCTGTATGCTGAGCAAATAATCCAAGAAGTTGGGCTATATGAAGAAGAACGGTGCATCAGGATTGGAGGAACATAAAGAAAACAAAAATCCTCACTACTGGACCAATAAGTAACACCATGATAAACAGAGAAAAGATTGAGGTTTTCAAGGATTTCATTTTACTTGAATCCACAATCAACACCCATGGAAGCAGCGGTCAAGAAATCAAAAGATGCATTGCATTGGGCAAATCTGCTGCAAAAGACCTCTTTGAAGTGTTGAAAAACAAAGATGTCACCTTGAAGACTAAGGTGTGCCTGACCCAAGGCATGGTGTTTTCAGTTGCTTCATATGCATGTGAAAGCTGGACATTGAATAAGGAAGACCGAAGAAGAATAGACGCCTTTGAATTGCGGTGTTGAGGAAGAATATTGAATATACCATGGACTGTCCAAAGAACAAACAAATCTGTCTTTGTAGAAGTACAACCAGAATGCTCCTAAAAAGCAAGGATGGAGAGACTTCATCTCACATACTTTGGACATGTTATCAGAAGGGATCAGTCCCTGGAGAAGGACATCATGCTTGGTAAAGTAGAGGGCCAGTGAGAAAAAAGCAAGACCCTCAAGGAAATGAATTGACACAGTGGCTGTAACAATGGGTTTAAGCATAGCAACACTTGTGAGGATGGTGCAGGACTTGGCAGTGTTTCGTTCTTTTGTGCAGAGTCACTATGAATCAGAACTGACTCGAGGGCACCTAACAACAGTACTTAAAAGAGTACTGCAGTGATTTAGATAAAGTAATGACAACAGCAGTAGAAGGAAGAAGAAGAAAAGGAAGACGAAGAAGATGAAGAGGAGGACCTTGAAAAGATGAGCTGTCCTTGTACACTAAAGCAAAAATGTAGGTGTGAACATAAGTTATGGTACCATATCCAGTGCAAAACTATTAAAGCCCACAACTACTTTTTTTAATGGTACAATATACATTTTCTTAAAACATTACGTCTACCTAAAAGTAACTCCTTCCCCCCAAAATGTCATAACTGGAGAGAAAGAGATATAAATAGCCATGTAGATATACATGTATCACTTTGATAATGGGGCAGATATGAATGAATTAGGGGCAGTGGTGGTTCGGTGGTAGAATTATCACCTTACATGTGGGAGATGTGGGTTCACAGCCAATGCACTTCAAGCACAGCCACTATTTGTCTGTTAGTTGAGGCTTGTGTGTTGCTATGATGCTGAGCAGGTTTCAGAAGAGCATTCAGATTAAGACAGACTAGGAGAAAAGGCCTGGTGATCTACTTCTAAAAAAATAAATAAATAAATCAACCAGTGAAAACCCTGTGGATCACAACAGTTTGATCCCTTGTGCATGGCATTACCATGAGTTGGGAGCCAACTCAAGGAGCTAACAATAACAACATAAATGATTCTATTGGAGGATTTGGAGGCTAGCTACATATTTTAAGTCTTATTGCTACCTGAACTTCTTGGAGCCTCAATATCTTCATCTGTATAATAGTATTAATAATATCTATCCTACATAAATCCCAAGGTTATTTTGAGAGTTTAATAAGGGATTGAATAAGGAAAGACTCTGTGTGCTCTGAAGTCATGAGGAGGCTAGTGAGCCAACTGTTTGATTTTCTGTCCCTCATAATCCGTCTTATTTAAAGCAGTGCTGCAATGGGCATGAGGAATCCAATTTTACAAAAAGCCAGCTTGTGTCTTGGCACCATATATAGCTTTAACTACGATCTCATCTTCTCTCATGATTCATGATTGACTCCAGCGTTCCTATTTCAGTGTTGTAGCCAGCCCCAGCATCAACCTCTTTCTAGAATACGTTAGATATTTTCTTCAGATCATTTTCCAAGTCCATTTTTAGGGTACTCAAGAAGAACATACCTAGTGTTCTATAAATTGCTATGCACTGACTATTTACTCAGGAAAAGCACTGTCTTATAAGTGAAACGTCAAACTGAAACATCCATTAAATGTGTCAGGCATTGCACAAAGGAAATAATGCCAAGTAAGACAATCCCCACACTCAAGAAACCCAGAAGACAAAGGGAGAGAGAGATAGAAGAAAAAAAAAAAGTAGATGATTATTATGTTAGGAGTGCTAAAGGGAACATATTTGGGGCTGAACATAACAAAGCATAGAGAATCAGGCAAGGCTCCTTGGAGGAGGTGCTTTTGAACCTGAAATGTAAAATATGATAGGTTGTGAGGAAAACACTGCAGGCAAAGGGGCATTATGAGGTAAGTTTGGAGAAGAGAAATAGCATGGTGTGTGAAGGGTACCACAAACCATCGGGTGTCAGTGGAGAGTACTGTTTGAGTGAAGGAATGATAAGAGATGAGGTTGGAGAGCTTAGATGGAAATAAATTGTGGAGCCCCTTGTATTCCATATTAAAGAGACTTGACTTTATCCAGGGGGTGATTGGGAGCCTCTGAAGAAAATTAAACCTTCAGTAAAATTGGAGTTTTGTGATTAATGGAGAAAGGCAGAGAGGATAAAGCATAGGTAACTAATAATATCTGCCACTCTTTAACATATATGGACCACATGGATTGCAATCAAAAGCAAGGACATGGCTGCCTCACTTGAGGGAAGGGACAAGGTAAGAAAATAGTATTTAGTCTGAGTTTTAAGGATTATGCAGGAGTTCACCAGCAGCATATGGATGTTGAATTTGGCAAAGAATATGAAAAGAAAAGGAAAAAGAAGA
>NW_004444084.1:84219-85045 GCF_000243295.1 Trichechus manatus latirostris
GCAGGCCAGCACGAGAGCACGAGCCCCAGACACGGGGTATTTCACTTGTACTCCCAGGCTTTTCTCCACGAACCTCCACTGGGTGCTCACCAGAAGGTCTGGGGCCAGGGCAGGAGGCCAGAGGAAGTCTTCATTGGTTATGTAGGCTTAGAAAGACAGTTTGGCAGTTTCTTACAAAGTTAAAGCACTTACTTAAGATAAAACTGAACAAGTCTACTCCTAAATATTTACTCAAAAAAACTAATATGTTATTCACACAAGAACCTACACGTGCATGAAAAATTTGTTGAGTTAGCAAAAAAAAAAAAAAGAACCCGTATGTGAATGTTTGCAGTGGTTTCATTCATAATTGCCAAAAAGGGTAAACAACCGAAATTTATCTCTCAGTCAGTGAATAAACAAACTGTGATGTGTCCATCCATAAAATGGAATACTAGTCAGCAGTAAAAAGAAAAAAGAAACAAAACAAAACAATAGTTCCATGACAAACAACAACATGAGTCAATCTCAAAGTCATTACACCAAGTGTAAGAAGCCAGACAGGAAAGACTACCTACTAAAATGATTTCATTTATATTACATTCTGGAAAAGACAAAAGAATAGGGACAGAAAACGGATCAGTAGTTTCCATAGGTTGGAAGGGGGGTTAGACTGCAAAGGGACATGACTGAATTTTTTAAGATAAAACTAAACTACTCTATATTTTGATTACATGGGTGGTTACATGAATGTGTGCGGCCCCGGTGGCACAGTGGTTAAGAGATGGGCTGCTAACCAAAATGTGGGTAGTTCGAATCCACCAGCCGCTCCTTGGAAACCCTATGG
>NW_004444084.1:85537-86878 GCF_000243295.1 Trichechus manatus latirostris
TTTTTAAATAATTTTTTTCACTGCAGTATCATAATATAAAATTCAAGTCAAAAAGGTTTTGTGTGTGTGTTTATGTGTGTGTGTGATTAGCTTACCTTTTCATTGGTTGCTAACTGAGACAATATCTCTACTAAAGAATAAATCTGCAAAATTTATTTTGAAATGCGAAAATAGGCAGTGCCCTTGACCTCCTCAAAAGTGGATACGCATGCCATCTGTAATTTTCACTTGACTATTATTTGCATGAAGGCAATCTAACCTGGCCTTTATTCTGGGTGAGAAAAATAAAATAAAGGTTAAAATAACGGCAGCATGTGTTTTTTGTCCAAACATTGCAAAAAAAAAAAAAAAAAGTAGAAGAGTGTCTTTGTCCCTAACTGGGCACAAAGAAACACTGTGGCACACTGGCAAAAAGACCACCTGAAATCGCAGATGTCATATGGGGGGGTAATTGCTTTTTTCCCAGTGCTTCACTACTTGGCAGAGTCTCACAGAAGCAGTTGGTAAGGCTAGCAGCTCTTGAACTGCCTTGAGCATTGTCATATGTCTTGGTGGTGGTTGAATTAATGGTTCTCTCAACTCTCGTGACCCCAAATTTTTCAGTTGGCTTAGATTATCAGGCTAAACATATAAATGAAATGAAATTTAAAATAATTTTATGATTTCAGTAGTTTTGGAAAATTAAATGACAATCTCTCTTAGGTTCAATATTTTATAATTGGTGTGTCATACATAAAATCAAGTAACTGAAAGTAAAAAATTTATCTTTCTATTTAATGTAATCAGGACTCTTTCTCTGGTTGTTCACTGAGCATATGCTGTACACCAAACATTCTGGCAGGTATGGAGTATACATCAATGAGGAAGGCACGGACTCTGCACTCAAGACCTCAAAGTCTGATAGAGAAGGCAGATGTGTAACAAAAGCAATGAATTGCCTCCCAGTGAGGTTATAAATATGTGAACACGAGGCCATGAAACATAAGGAAGGAACAACTACACCTGGTTCGAGGCACTGGGAAAAATTTCAGAGATTGAATATAATTGATCCGAGTCTTAAAGAATAAATATGAATTTACCAGGCTGAGAAAGACAGAACAGTGTTTCAGGCAGAAGAAACAATATGTATAAAAGCAAGGAGGTATGAAAGAATATGGTGTGCTAGGAATAGCATGAGATAATAAGAATGACCAAAGAGGAATGCATTTAAAAAAGTTGCAGGACACAAGACTGGAGAGTTAGACATGGATAATATTGAGAAATAATTCGTATACTCGTTTTAGACATTTCTCTCTTGTTGCAAGGCATGTTGTTATTGTTAGCTGCTATCAACTCAGCGGC
>NW_004444084.1:87937-89321 GCF_000243295.1 Trichechus manatus latirostris
AGTGGCTTAATTGTTGTTGCTGATAGGGGCTGTCAAATTGTTTCCAACTCATAACAACACTATAAGACAGAGTAGAACTGCCCCATAGGGTTTCCAAGGGGCAGCTGATGGATTTGAACTGCCAACCTTTTGGTTAGCCACCAAGCTCTTAACCACTAGGCCACCAGGGGTTCTAGTGTCTTAATTAGGTGATCATTTATTGTTGACTCAATAACTTGATGCCAGTTGGGGAAGCTTCCTCCTTTTCTGGACTATGGAATCAGAAACAAGTGGACCTCAAAGTCATAATGACAGGCAAGGAAAGGCTGAATGAATGCATGAGAAGGACCAGGTCTATATATCACTTCCATCCACATCTGCCTCAGTTCATCCAATTCTTCAAGGTCCAACCCAACTGTCACTCCTTCTGTGAACATTTCCTAATTTCCTATGTAGAATGACGTATTTCTACTTCAGTGCTCCCCTAGTACTGTTTATTCTTCTATGTCTGGCATATTAGAGTTGTTGTCTCTTATCTTACTTAATAAATTGTGAGTTTTTCAGGTTATATACCTAACACATAGCAGATATTTAACAAATGGGTCTTTGGTAGCAATTAATCAGAATAAAATTAACATATCTACAAGATAGGAATAAATAATATCTATCTTTAGTGATATTTTGAAACAAGTTGCCAAAAGACAATAAATTAAAATAAATGCATATTAGCATAATCATTTGACTCGTGACCTACTTCTCATTTTCCTCCTTAATCTTATCAGGCACCACATGTGGGATTGGTTTACCTTACTCCTAAAGTCCACCAGAAAAGAGAAATTTTTTTTTTTTTAAATACAGTGCAGATGGGAACCAACTGTTCTATGGCAGAAACAGGTTACTGAACTGCTGTTGACGTGTTACCTGGCACCTAGCTTCGGTAAATTGCATGGCTCAAATTTTATCATAGTTCAAACCCTTTCTCAAATTTTAAAATGGTATTTGAAAAAACAAAACTCGAAAATCCAGCAATCAGTACAAAAACAATTAAATGGACAGAATCAATCCCCTATGAGAAAAGTTTCTGGAGTAAGAGTTGTTTATCAAAAGGAAAAAAAAAAAAGAAAGACCGAGAATGACTTACTAATTATCTTCAAATATATTAAGGTTTACTTAATAAGCGAGACCCCTGCCTAGCTGTGCTCTATTTGAATATCACAAAATGAGAAGTAAATTGCTCTGAGAATTTTCTTAGATATAAGTTGAATATGCTTGATTACTAAAGTGATTCATTTGTTAAATACACCAAAATTATGTGTTTAGGTATATCTTGTGTAGAAGCTTTTCAAAATTTTTTAAATGAATCTATTAGACACTCAACCGGCTGGAGACATGAGAATAGATCCAA
>NW_004444084.1:91267-93055 GCF_000243295.1 Trichechus manatus latirostris
ACAGCAGATCCCATCATGGAGGTGATCACATCACTATACAACTGTCAAACTATATCATAACTGCCAAACCACTGAGAATCATAGCCTAGCCAAGCTGAGACACAACCTTAACGATCACAATGACAGTGAGAAATAAAATGACCATACAGTTTGTTCCACTATCATGACTTGTAGTAAGTTGCAGCAGTTTAGTCCACCATTGTTTTGTACTATCAGTGAAAAAAGTCAGCACAATAAAATAATAATAATAATGTCATTATTTGTCATCTATATCATTATGAAAATAGTTTTGACCTTATGGAGTCTCTGAGTTGTTACTAAGGCCCTAAGTGGACTGCAGATGCCCTGCCAATGGCTGGCAGACTACCCCAAATTCTAGGGAGGGTCTGCAGTAGGGCAGGATTATCTGTTCAGATTTGAACTTTAGTTGGTTACTGTTGCTGGCCAACGTGTTTGTCCATATCACCTGGACAACCGGTCAACACTGATTGAAACTCTAAACAATGCTACCACATTGATACGTATCTTACCGTCTGCTTCCAATGTCTTTGGCTGGTAAAACCATTACTCTTTCTCTTTTTATATTTGGTTTCTCCAGATGGAAAGTCTAATGGGTTTAATTTGCACCTCTGACTGCAGCTCCGTTTCTGGTTGCTGAACTCATCTTTCTCTTTCTGGCTGGCAATCACATAAATAATATTTTGTGTAAGTCTCTAGTTCATCCTTAACCTGGGATTTCTCTCAGCATTGCATAGCCCTCATAAGCTACCCTGCATTGGAAAATGGCTTACATTTGTGAACAGGATGTGGAATGAAACACTCACAGTTCACCAGTAGTAATTTTTCTCTGTGGGAATGGTGATAATTAACAAATACCTCTACAATACAAAGATTATATCAATTATTAATTCACCTGACAAATATTTTAAGAGATTAATGCTTTGTTGAACTCCAGATATTGTATCTATACAGTAGTTTCCAATCTCTTAGTACAAAAATCCTATCAAAGAAAGATAAACACATACACACACATATTCATTCAAATACATCTTATACATAGTGAACTTCATAAATGTCTTTTTGAAAATGTCATGACTTTTCAAAGCTTAGCTCACTCTTGATATTCAAATTTCTGATGATATTCCTCCAATCTCGGTCATTTATTTATATTTCACCTATTTGACCATACTTGTGTTTCTCCATTATGTACCTCATTGTGGGAAGAAAAACGTAGAAGGAGAGGGGAGATAGAGATCTCTACCTTCTCTTTTTTACTGACACATTTGGTACTTTGTTCTCAGAACTATATAAAAGAGAAAAAATAATGATACTGTGTGTGCTTAAGATAGATAGTCCATTTACATCTCTTACTAGTCTAAGTCTAAGGAATTATTTCAGAAAAAAAATGATCACCCAACTAGTACTGAACATTGGTTCTGGTTTAATTCTAGTCACAGACTCACTTACCTAGGATTGCCTATGGGAAACCAGGGAGATTCTGGGGCCAAAACTTCAACAGTATCCCATTGTTTACTGAATCAAGGGATACTTTCTGCCTGATTTTTAGACTGTTTCTAAAATACTCATCAAACAATGTCTCCTAACACCCAAAATTCTGTCCCCATTATTCCCCTCATACTGTACCATGCTCAACCCCATTACAGTTTGTTCTACTTGCCCTGAATTGGTAGACAATGGCAGAAGGTCCCTAGGATGTTTATTCTGCCCCATGTATGCCTCTAGGTTGTGAGTCAACTGTTGCCTATGAGAAAGCCATGATGAGGAACT
>NW_004444084.1:94834-99114 GCF_000243295.1 Trichechus manatus latirostris
AACAAATTATGGTGCATTCACACAATGGAATACTATGCAACGATAAAGAATGGAGATGAATCCGTGAAATATAACATAGAGGAATCTGGAAGGCATTATGCTGAGTGAATTTAGTCAGTCACAAAAGGACAAGTATTGTATAAAAGCACTGTTATAAGAACTCAAGAAAAGGTTTAAACACAGAAGAAAACATTCTTTGATGGTTAAGAGTGTGGCGCAGGAGGGAGAGGGAGAGGGCTATTCCCTAACTAGATAGCAGACAAGAATTATCTTAGGTGAAGGAAAGGACAACACACACTACAGGGAAGTCAGCACAACTGGCTAAACCAAAAGCTAAGACGTTTCCTGAATACAACCAAACACTTTGAGGGATAGAGTAGCAGGGGTAGGGGTCTGGGGACCATGCTTTCAGGGGACATATAGGTCAATTGACATAACAAAGTTTATTAAGAAAATGTTCTGCATCCCACTTTGGTAAGTGGCATCTCGGGTCTTAAAAGCTAGTGAGCGGCCATCTAAGATGCATCAATTGGTCCTAACCCACTTGGAGTAAAGAAGAAAGAAGAACACCAAAGACATAAAGAAAATACTAGCCCAAGAGACAGAAAGAGCCACATAACCCAGAGACTCCATCAGTCTGAGACCAGAAGAGCTAGATGGTGCTGCGCTACCACCAATGACCACCTGACAGGGAACACAACAGAGTCCCTGACGGACCAGGAGAAAAGTGGTGCAGAAGTCAAATTCTAGTAAAAAGACCAGACTTAGTGGGTTGACTGAGACTGGAGGAACCCCAGAAGACATGACCCCCAGACTCTCTGTTAGCCCAAAACTAAAACCATTCCCAAAGCCAACTCTTCAGACAAAGATTAGACAGTACTATGGACATAAAGTGGTACTTGTGAGGAGTGTGCTTCTTAGCTCAAGTAGATACATGAGACTAAATGGGCAGCTCCTGTTCAGAGGTGAGCTGAGAAGGCAGAGAGGGTCAGGAGCTAGTTGAATGGACTCGGGAAATACCAGGGTGGAAAGAAGGAGTGTGCTGTCCCAGTATAGGGAGAGCAACCAGGGTCACATAGCAATGTATGTATAAATTTTTGTATGAGAAACTGACTTCAATTGTAAACTTTCACTTAAAGCAAAATAAAAAAAAAATGTAATGAGTTATCTTGGTAATGAGTAAATGTAGAAAACACAGAGGAAAAGGAAAATTATATCATAAACCATGTAGAACATCCCAATATGCCAAGCAGGAGGGAATTTTAAGCTGATTAATAAATATTTTGAATGATATTAAAATAAAAGGCAAAAGGACATGACTTTACATAAAAAGAATAGGCTAATTTAGCGTTTATTGCAATGTATTTCCCATTGCACATTCTGTATATTAAAATGTAGATTTACATTTTCATCAAAACTACTATGCCCAAGAAATGCATTATGGATTGGCTTTCATAATAAGAGACTTAGTTCTTCTTCCTCAGTTTTCTTCATGAGATTAGCAAACTGTGGCTCTCCTCATTTCAACCTAAGCTACTTATTTTCGTATCTATACACATCTTGGGTGAAAGCATTAACAGCAAACACATGTGGTACTTCCTAATCTAAATGCTGGTGATGCTAAGATTGCTCTCAGGAAAGGGTGTGACATGAGATTTTCAGTCTGCAGTGTGACTTCAATCAATGTATACTTTTCTGAAATGAATGCACACTTACTAGGTTTGAGCCTTTAGTATAAAATAAAAATCTTCCTATACTGATAAATTAGATTAAGGGATTCTGGGACAAATGGATAAAATGATATAAAATATGAATTAGTGTGAATTTCAAGCTTTATAGCTATTACTGTTAGGGATTTGAAAGTATTTCTGCATCATAACAGAAAATTCCATGTTTTAGTAAACTTAATATTCAAACTTATCAAGTGGACGTTTTGAGCACTTACGTTGTGGACAAATGGTAACCCCATCTGTTACAAAGTAGAACTGCTCCATAGTGCCTTCTTGGCTGTAATCTTTACAGAAGCAGTTTCCCAGGCCTTTCTTCCCCAGAGATACTAGGTGGGTTTGAGCCAACAACATTTAGGTTAGCTACTGATAGCAAATCTCTTGCGCCACCCAGTCTCCTTTACATTCTAGTACAGCCAGTTAAATGACAGAATGAATAAGATAATGTTACTGTCTACTATATTACATGTTTTACTTACCTTTGTACGTCTAGGCATCTGACAGTTTATGGTACTTAACAGGTGTCTTAGTCATCAGTGCTGCTGTAAGAAATATCACAAGCAGATGGCTTTAGCAAACAGAGATTTATTCTCTTGCAGTCTAGTAAGCTAGAAGTCCAAATTCAGGGTGCCAGCTCCAGGGGATGGCTTTCTCTCTCTGTCAGCTCTAGAGGAAGGTCTTTGTCACCAATCTTCCCTTGGTCTAAGAGCTTCTCAGTGCAGGAACCTCATGTCCAAAGGACATGCTCCACTCCCAGTGTTACTTTCTTGGTGGTATTGAGGTCCCCATGATTTCTGCTCACTTCTCTCTTTTATATCTGAAAAACCATTGACTTAAGACACAAACTAATCTTGTAGATCGAGTCCTGCCTCATTAACGTAACAGCCATTAATCCCATGTCATTAACATCACAGAGGTAGGATTACAACACATAGAAAAATGATATCAGATGACAAAATGGTAGACAATCACACAATGCTGGGAATCATGGCCTAGCCAATCTGACAGATATTTTTGGGGGACAATTCAGTCCATGACAACAGGTGTTCAAATATTTGTTGATAACTGAATAAAAACATGCCTATCTAGCATATTTTAGTTTCAAATAAAAAACCAAAACCAAATCTGCTGTTGTTGAGTCAATTCTGACTCATAGCAAATCTATAAGACAGAATAGAACTGTTCCATAGGGTTTCCAAGGATGAAATCATTACGGAAGCAGTTTGCCACATCTTTCTTCCTTGGAGTGACTGGTGGGCTTGAACCACTGACCTTTCAGTTAGCAGACAAGCTCACTTTAACCACTGCACCACCAGAGCTCCTAGTTTCACATATATTCTCTTATTTGGTCACCAACGTATAACCTTATGAGGTTCAATGCAAATAATATACATACAGTGCTATATTGATTTTCAAAAAATAATAACTTTAAATTTATCGCTTGAGGATTTTCTTTCAGATTTGGCTTGATTGGAGAAGAAACATTAGGCTAATGCGTATTCCTTCTTTAACAACAACGGCAGATTGACTGCTATAGAGATAAGGCCTCAGCCTAGATAAGAGAATCAAAGCATGAGGAGAAGTAACTTGTGCTGCTTCACATGACAGTCAGTGATGGAGTAAGCCTTTCATCTAAGCAATTTGAATCCTATCCCTGCCCGTGTAAAAAGATAACAAAAAGAGTACAGTTGTGTACAACTTAGGGGAGAAAAAATTTACAGGAAAGAAAGAGAAAAGGATGTATAATTTCAACATAGCAAATTCAACAGAGCATCTAAAACAGTGAAGGCTAAGTCCTCCTAGGAATTGAGTATAAGCCACTTTGCAAGAGGTTATGGTGGAAGTGAAAGAGAGGAGGTAGACAATGAAAAGAAATTATTTTTTCCACAATCTATGGCAATAAAAGGTAGGAAAAGAGGAGAAAAGCATATGTGTAAGGAAGGAAAAACATAGTAGTGCAGGAGAGATTAAAACTAGGTAAGTGGAAGTTCCTAAAAATTAAACACTTATGCTCATCAAAAGACTTCACCAAAAGAGTAAAAAGAGAACCTACAGACTGGGAAAAAAAATTGCCTATGACATCCAACAAAGGTCTAATCTCTAAAATCTATAAAATACTTCAACACCTCGACAACAAAAAGAGAAATAATCCAAATAAAAAATGAGCAAAGGGTATGAACAGACACTTCACCAAAGACGACACTCAGGTGGCTAACATACACATAAAGAAATGTTCCCAATCATTATCCATTAGAGAAACGCAAATCAAAACTACAATGAGATACAATCTTACCCTAACATTACTGGCACTAATCAAAACAAAAAAAGAAAATAACAAATGTTAAGAAGTTAAGGAGAAATTGGAACTCTTATTCATTGCTGGTGGGAATATAAAATGGTACAACGATGGAAAACTAAATGGTGATTCCCTAAAAAGCTGGAAACAGAAATACCATACAATCCAACAATTCCACTCCTAGTAATATATCCTAGAGAAATAAGAGCTGTTACACAATTAGACATATGCACACCGATGTTCGTTGCAGCATTATT
>NW_004444084.1:99935-116893 GCF_000243295.1 Trichechus manatus latirostris
GAGAGAGTGGGAGGAATATGTAGAACAAAATTCAAATTCACAAAAAAATCAGACTTACGGTTAGAACAGAGACTGGAGGAACCCCCGAGACTGACCTCCAGACACCCTGCTAAGCTAACTCAGAAATGAAGCCACTTCCAAAGTCTACCTTTCAGCCAAAGATTAGACAGGCCTATAAAACAAATGATAACACAAGCGAGGAACGTTCTTCTTAGTTTAGTTTAGTATAAGACACCAAATGGACAACATCTGCCCAAAACCAAGACAAGAAAGAAGGAAGGGACAGGAAAACTAAATGAATGGACACAGGGAACCCAGGGTATAAAGGGAAAGGGAGAGAGTGTTGACACATTGAGGGGATTGCAACCAATGTCACAAAACAATTAGTATATAAATTTTTGAATGAGGAGCTAATTTGTGCTATAAACTTTCCCCTAAAGCACAATAAAAGTAAAAAAAAAAAAAAAAGACACAAGAGAAAGCAAAGCATTAACAGAATAAATTCTTAGAGGAGAGGAACAAAGACATAAGTAGAGGGTATGGTCTTAAAGAGAATTGACTATTTGTCTGAATCCACCATTTATTTAATCATTAGAATAGATCTAGTCACCAAAGTGAAAATCTAGATGTTTAAAGATACACAGTCTGTTTTTATATTTCAAATTGTTTTCAGAGCATCTTGATAGAGCTGAGAGTTATTTTTTCAAGGGTAAGATTCTGTTTTTAAGAATTTTATCTACATTTGACTGTACCTATAAACTTCGTTTATGCACCATGGAGTTAGGAAAGAGCCATAAATATCAATGTGAATATCATAAAGTGTCAATTTGATAAGTGACACAGTCATGAAAAATCAGCTTGTTTAAACATATCCCTAAACATTTATCTTACAGAAGAGAAGCGGTATTGAAGCCTTTTTTTGGTATAATGTCTTTTCAGTAGTTTTTATGGGGGCAAGAATGCTCAGTCTGTGATCTACATAGAAAACTAGATGAATCATGGTTCCCAAAATGTAGTACTAATATCCATACACTGCACATTGAATGTTTAACCTTTACAAAGAGAACTTGAGGGAAAGGCTTTTTTTTTTTTTTTTTTGTCAATCTCAGTTAACAACCGTTGAAAATGTACCTTTCTCAGAAGGTAAGTTGTTCAGATAATATTGCTGAACTAAAGAGTAGCAAGTATGCCGGCTTACAGCACACTGAGTCCTTTGTGTTTGTTACAATTTTTGAATTTTCTAAATAAATAAGATTAAGTACAAGGAAAGTGAATGAATTTAGATTAATATTTATCTTTGTATTATGAATGTCCTAAGAGGTTTAGAAATATGGGAAGGAAGAATGTGTGCAATATTTATACATTGTTAAGAAATAGAAAAGAATGTTCTGTTTGAACTGCCCCATGAGTAAATAGTTATATTTTACAATGGTCAATAATTTTCCATCAAAGTACATAAAATGAGAAAGGGACTGGCTTTGTCAAATTTGGTCCTTGGAATGATATTACACAGAGGAAAGTGATATAAGAATTCTTCAGTTAGAAAGGACATTTGACAACATCTATTCTAACCTCTCACCTAACGCAGGATGTTCTCTACAGTGAGTATCTATCCATTTCAACGTATAATAAACACCTACTATGTACTCATCAGGAGCCCTGGTGGCTCAGTGGTTAAGAGCTCAGGCTGCTAACCAAAAGATCGGCAGATCAAATCCATCAGCTACTCCTCAGAAACCCTATGGGGCAGTTCTACTCTCTCCTATAGGTCACAATGAGTCAGAATCAACTCAGTGGCAATGGGTTTTTTGATGTGCTATTCCAAGGAGCCCTGTCGGCCCAGTAGTTAAGTGCTCAGCTGCTAACTGAAAGGTTGGCAGTTTGAATCCACCAGCTGCTCCATTGGAGAAAGATGTAGCAATCTACTTCCCTAAAGATTCCAAAAAAGAAAAAAACCAAAAACCTCACTGTCATGGAGTTGATTCCAATTCATAGCTACCTATGAATCAAAATGTACTCAATGGCAAAGGTTTGGTTTTTTGGTTTTTTAAAGTAGTAGAGACAAGAAGAGAGCCCTGATGGTGCAGCGGTTAAGTGCTTGGCTGCTGACCGAAAGGTGAGCAGTTCAAACCCACCAGCAGCTCCATGGGAGGAAGATGTGACAGTCTACTTCTATAAAGATTTATAGCCTTGGGAATCCTATGTGGCACTTCTGCTTTGTCCTATAGGATCACTGAGTCAGATTCCACTCTATGGCAATGGATTTTTTAGTTTAGAGGCAAAGGGAAGATTGATAAAAAATGAGGCTGGAAAGGTAAGTAGAAGCCAGATCATCCAAGTTCTTACGGGTCTGGCAAAATTTTCCAACAATAAATTGAAAGCCTCAAGAGTTAGGGGTGAGGATTATGTGGTGGGTGGTATGATCAGATTTTGTTTAGATGGATTATGCTGGTGGAATATGTAGAAAAACCAGTTGCCATCAAGTTGACTCTGATTTGACTCATGGCAGCTCCATGTGTTTCAGAGTAAACCTGTGCTCCGTAGGGTTTTCGATGGCTGATTTTTTGGAAGTAGATCACCAGATCTTTCTTCTGAGGTGTCTCTGGGTGGACTCAAACCTTCAGTCTTTCGATTAGCAGCCAAATGTGTTAATCACTTGCACCACCCAGAACACCCAGAAACTCCAAGTGTGTAGAACAGAGTCAAATTAGGGGCAATGAGGTTAGGTAGGATGTCATTACAACAGCCTGAACGCAACAGAAGGGAAGAAGGAGTGATAGAGCTGAGATACATGCATGAGGTAGAATTCCAAGATGTATTATTTGACTGGATGTAGAGTTAAAGGATGAGTCAAAGATAATACTTAGATACCTGACACAGGGTAATTTAATTGATATTAATATTTATGTAATGCTTTATCCCTGAATGGAAGAGATGGTTTTAGCCGTTGGTGCACAGAGTAATAAGATGGAGTGCGAGCTGCCTTTAATGAATGCAAACCCTTCTGTGACAGTTTTAAGACACTCAGGATGTCACTTATTTTATGGCGATAATGTCCCAGGTGCCTGTGATTAGCGAGCATTGCCTTCTTCGTAGACCTTTAGCTGCCACATAAATCAGCAGTATATGCACTTCAGCGGGCATTTGTAAATAACTTACAAATTAATTGCTCCTTGTTATTCAGATAATTCTGCAGAAAGATGAATTAAATTAAAGTTGCTCTGTGGTTTATTTGGTAGAATAGAGAGAAACTGAATTCTATTAACTTACGCAAAGCAGGATGGCAGGACATACACGTGCAACTTGTATTTATTATAATAATCATAATTTTAAAAATTCCATTTGAAGTTTTGACATATAGAACTATACGAAGTTAACTCCCACTTATCAAAGAAAATATTCTTGGACCTTTTTACAAATGAAGATGTTTTAGAAAACGAAGGGCATTTTTACTGGCATTCCTTTCACTGTGGGATCAGCACTGGAGTTTATTTCACAGTCAGCCCCTTTGTGTTTGTACCATGCTCTGGATAACCTTTACAGAAAATAATGATTTGGTTCTCACATTAAACCCTTGGGGTAAATCTCCTATGACCAGTTTGTATGCATTGTTTGGCCCAGGAATTTAGATTAATTAACAGAAAAGAAAATGACACAAAAATCTTTGATATTTTATCAATGACATTCTTCAACTTTTTATACCTTGATTTCAGTTTTTTTTTTCAGTCTCATATTAATGCATTTCTGAGGATTTTAATTAATTCTACTGGTACTGTATCATAGAAAATGTGAAACTCACCATCCTAGTATATAAGGTGTCAAGGACTGTGTGTCATTGGCAAACATAATTTTTGAAAAATTAGTGATGTGACATACAAACAAGAAATCATAAATTAACCTGGATATTTGATCAATACTTTTCCAATTAGTAGTGCAAACAGTTTGAACTTGACAACTAACCTAAAGATTGGCAGTTGAAGTCCACCCAGTGGCACTATAGAAGAAAGTCCTGGCAGTCTGCTTCTGTAGAAATTACAGCCAAAAAAGTCCTATGGAGCAATTCTACTCTATAACACATTGGGTCACCGTGAGTCAGAATCAACTAAATGGCAGAGGGTTTAATTTATATAAAAGCAAAAATATTAACTTTGCAGTAGAGAAACCTGACAAAATCTACTTCAGTGAGATGATAAAGGTCAATATCAATAGTCAACAATTATATTTATAGTACTGTCAGAAATTCAAGCCAGATCCTGAAGAGGATGCAGAACCAGGGATATCATTGCGGATGTTAGACGGATCCTGGCTGAAAGTAGGGAATACCAGAAAGATGTTTACCTGTGTTTTATTGACTATGCAAAAGCATTCAACTGTGTAGAACATAACAAATTATGGATAACATTGCGAAGAATGGGAATTCCAGAACACTTAATTGTGCTCATGAGGAACCGGTACATAGATCAAAAGACAGTTATTTGAACAGAACAAGGAGATACTGTGTGGTTTAAAGTTAGGAAAATTGTGTGTCAGGTTTGTATCCTTTCACCATACCTATTCAATCTGTATGCCGAGCAACTAATCCGAGAAGCTGGACTCTGTGAAGAAGAATGGGGCATCGAAATTGGAGGAAGACTCATTAACAACTTGTGTTATGCAGATGACACAGCCTTGCTTGCTGAAAGTGAAGAGGACTGGAAGCACTTACTGATGAAGATCAAAGACCACAGCCTTCAGTATGGATTACACAACAGAAAGAAGACAAAAATCCTCATGACTGGACCAATAAGCAACATCATGATAAACGGAGAAAAGACTGAAGTTGTCAAGGACTGCATTTTACTTGGATCCACAGTCAACACCCATGGAAGCAGCGGTCAATAAATCAAAAGACACAGTGCATTGGGCAAATCTGCTGCAAAAGACCTCTTGAAAGTGTTGAAAAGCAAAATGTCATCCTTGAAGACTAAGGTGCACTGACCCCAAGCCATGGTGTATGCATGAATAAGGAAGACAGAAAAAGAATTGATGGTTTTGAATTGCGGTGTTGGCGAAGAATATTGACTGCCAAAAGAGCAAACAAATCTGTCTTGGAAGAAGTACAACCAGAATGCTTCTTAGAAGCAAAGATGGTAAGACTATGTCGCACATACTTTGGACATGTTATCAGGAAAGATCAGTCCCTGGAGAAGGACATTATGCTTGGTAAAGTGGAGGGTCAGCGAAGAAGAGGAAGATGCTCAATGAGATGGATTGACACAGTGGCTGCAATGAGCTCAAGCATAACAACAATTGTGAGGACGGCACAGGACCAGGCAGTGTTTCGTTCTGTTGTACACAGGGCCACTATGAGTCAGAACTGACTCAATGGCACCTAATAACAACAACAACAACCTTTGATGTGATACTATGAAAATGGCCCTTTACCTCTGTTATTTTCCTCCCTCAAACTCATAACCCTACTCTAATCTTGAAAAACAACGAGGTCAAAAAATTCCATTAGAGAAGTATCTTGCAGTATAACTGACCAGTACGTCTCAAAACTGTCAAAGACATCAAAAGCAAAGCAAAGTATGAGAACGATGTTAATAATAGGGTGCCTTAGTTATACAGTGCTACCATAATAAAAATTACAAGTGGATGGCTTTAAAGAACAGGAATTTATTGTTTCACCATTTTGGACTCTAGGAGTCCAAATTCAGGGTGATGGCAGGGCTAGGCTCAATCTCTCTCTCTGTCTGCTTTAGGGAAAGGTTTTTGTCTCTTTGTACTTCTGTAGCCCTGGGCATTTCTTGGTGTTTTTGACTGCTTATAGATGTATCTCTCACATGGCGTCTTCCCCTGTGTGTGCCTGCATCTATTTTGCTCTTTTAATAAGACACCACTCACAAGGGATTCAGTTTAGAACACACCATACTCCAGAAGGACCTGTTTAACATAACAGAAGAAAGCTCCTATTTCCAAACAGGGTCATATTTACAAATACAAGGATTAGGAATTCAACATAATTTTTTAGAGGATACAATTCAATCCATAGCATAGAGGAACCTGCCAGTGGGATGTATGTAGGAATTCTCTCTACTATCTTTTGAATTTTTATATAAATCTAAAACTTCTCTAAAAAATAAATGCTATTCAAAACAAATATTTTCTGTCACCCAAATCTGTTATATTTTAGACTGGCAGAAATTCATGCCTTTCAGAATATTTAGAAACTGGTGCAGTTTCTAAAATGGTAATTTTTACTTGAAATTTAGTGTGTCAAAAGCATCAGTAATGACCATTATTTTGTTTTAAATCCTGTTGCAAATTAGTAGCAAAATAGATTATTAATAAATATTTGCAGTGATAATGTGCTTTTAAACAGAAACATTTTAAGGATATGTTTGTTGACACTATAGGAATATGTTAGAGTTGACTTTTATAGTTAAATGACCACAAATTTAAGACCAGTTATTTTTATGGAATTGTAGTTTCATTCCTGAAATCATATCAATTGGATTGATTCTTTAATTATCTTGGGGGGGAAAAGTCTATGCTTGTAATTTCTAAGAAAAGAATTTTTTTTTTTTCTGTAAATAAAAACTAAAAGATTCTGAAGGCCATGGCTATACCATTCAGTCAGTGATGAAACGCTCGTTGACTAGTTTGAGGAAATAACAGCTGACAAGGTTAATACAAGGTGAGTGTTATCTCAGTAACTGTAGATATGTTTCAAAGAAAAAAATAGAAGAACAAGAGCCACAGTAGACAAATGAACAACTTTAACTGTCATGAATGACATAGCAGCTGCACGATATATATAGAGGAAATTGCATATTTAGAGAGAAAGACTGAGACGTTGAAGCAAGAGCTAAATTAGAAGGAGCTGGATACAGAATTGAGGGAGAAATAGAAGCTGTGAAGCAGAGCTCAGAATCTTAAAGTAAAATTCACTGGACTGTTAATAATTATTTTATATTCCGTGGTGTTTTACTAATGTTTTCTTGTTGACAAGCACATTTCATAAAATAGCACCTTTTACTTTAGGTAAATCGTTGGGGAAAAGGGATAGATGTAGGTGGAGTTACAGATGAAAGATGATTGGTTATAGGTTGATAATTTTTTTATTACAGTGATATATGTATAAGAAAACATACACTGTTTCATCAATTTCTACATCTACACTTCAGGAACATTGATTACATTCTTCAAGTTGTACAACCATTCTCACTATCTTTTTCCAAATTTTCCCACCACTATTAACATACATTCAATGCATTCTAAGCAAAAAACCCCACTGTCACTCTCCCTCCTGCCTCTGGTAAACACTAATTTCTTAGGATTTCTATATATTTGCTTTGTGTGATGGATAGATCAGATTTCATTACCCTCTGCTCCCTACTTTTGTATATGTTTAAAGTTTCCTCTATAAATTGTTTCACATTTTTCTTTGATATTGAAAAAGTACATGGATTTTTACTGGTCTACCTATCACCACGATATCAAGCCCTTTCATTCATGTATTCATTGTTTAATCTATCTAACATCCATGTTGTGTTGCGTTAAAAGCCTTGAATTTATCACACTTTTTCCACATTCAAACCAAGAGCTTAAAGAGAAACTAAAAAGACTGATAGAGTTTATCATCAGATTCTAAAGAATACCAGAACAATAATAATAATAAAGACTCTGCAACAATTACACAATATTCTCCAAACTTAATAGAGACCAAATGAATAAACCCAAAGTAATGAGTTAACCAGAAGAATAAACAATTTATTTTCAAAATTCTTATCAACCAAAGCCACCTGCATCCGGCACTATGCTGCTTAAGGAGAAGAATTTCACACATTGGAATAATAGTCTCTACACAAGATCAGAATATTTCTGTTTATTGCAAAATAAAATTACTCAACTTTCTGCAACTTGATTAATGCTTTCTCTTCAATAAAGATGCTTTCTATTGTACAAAAACCAAAAAACAAACCAAATCCTTTGCCACTGAGTCAATTCCAACTCATAGTGCCCTATAGGACAGAGTAGAACTGGCCCATAGGCTTTCAAAAGAGTGGCTGGTGGATTTGAACTGCCGATCTTTTGGTTAGCAGCCAAGCTCTTAACCACTGTGCCACCAGGGCTAAGAGACATAAAATTAACTTTATTATTGACAAAGGAAAGGAAGTAGGTACGAAATTTGACAATGAGTTGCTGCCTTGAGCCCTCAGTCCAACTAGCAAATTCTCATAATTACAAGGTCATCAGTCAGCATTTCCTGGGTGTCTGTAGAAGGTGAAATGATATTCTAAACATCCTAGGTAGGATACAGTTCAAGCTGAAAACACCGTCATTAGTAACATGGACAAGTTATTGATGATTTCACAATCACATATTTTTAATCTGTTAAAAAAAATTAATGTAATTGTCTCTATGTTGGCTTCAAGGTTACTGAACTCTGATGTCTAAGATAGACCATCCATCTTCCATGTTGAAACCTTACCTTGAGTAGCAGTCAGAAACTATTCAGAAACAACTTATTTGTTATACAAAATATAAATTTTATTTGCTCTGAGTCTTCCAATTTTCTCAGCATATCCAATTAGTTTTCAAGAACTGTTAAATCTGTTGATTCTTTCAATATTTCTGCTTTTTGCCTCTGCTTTGGTGTAGGCCTGCATTGTTTCTCACCTAGATGATTGCAGGAACAATTAAGTGTTCTCCCTATTTCAACAGTAACCCCACCTTGTCTATCACACACTCTGTGGTTAAAGTAACCTTTCTAAACAATTATATAATCATGTCATTTCCTTGACTAAGAGTCTCCAATAGTTACCCGTGTCTTCAGGAAAATATACCACCTGGGCATGTTAGATGTTTCCTAAATTTTTTTCCACTTTGCATTATATTTTTAGAGTAATTTTCTTATTTTTCCTATTGAATTAATTGAAGGCAAGATCTGTATGTTATTAATTTTTATTTCCCAAATTATTTTGCCTATCACACATCAATAAGTCCTTGTTAAATGAATAAATTAATGGGTAAATGAACGAGTCAGGGATTAGGATATATGTAGTACAATGGTTAAGTGCTTGGCTGCTAATTGAAAGGTGGGTGGTTCGAACCTACCCAGCAGTTCCACAAGAGAAAGACTTGGCGATCTGCTCTCGTGAAGATTACAGCCTAGAAACCCTATGGGGCACTTCTACTCTGTCACGTGGGGTCACTGTGAGTTGAAAATCGACTCGATAGCGCCTAACGACAACAACAGCAGCAACTATATACGTACAGAGTCCTGGTGGCGCAGCGGTTGAGAGCTACGACTGCTAACCAAAAGGTCGGCAGTTCAGAATCCACCAGCTGCTCCTTGGAAACCCTATGGGGCAGTTCTGCTCTGTCCTGTAGGGTTGCTGTGAGTTGGAATCAACTTGATGGCAACAGATTTGGTTTGGTTTCTATGTATATATATTTATACTAAGTTGATTGCTGTGACTGAAGAATGAAGTTTCTCTCCTGCATTTCCTGAACCTTTTTTTAAAAAATACATTGAAAATACATCGAAGATTTCAGTTAACTCTATTATATAAAAAAGATAATTATATAATAATTAACAACCAGTTAAGCCTTTTTTAATGACTGAAAGTGATTATTCCACGTCTTTTTAAAATAAAATAATGGAAAAGCAGAAGCTGTAGCAATGCAGAATGAAGCTGAAAGGATTAAAGATAATGAACTTATCATTCTGATTAAGCATATGTCTCTTCTTTCAGACTTTAAGGCTTTTCGAACCTCTAGTCTTTATGCAAAGGAGCCCTGGTGGTGCAATGGTCAAGCACTCAGCTACTAACTGAAAGGTTGGTGGTTTGAACCCACCCAGTGGCTCAAATGGGAGGAAGACCTGGTGAGAGTATATACAGTAGATATTGAGATACAAGAGTACAGCCTAGGAAACCCTACTGGGCAGTTATATCTGTCATGTGGGTTCGCTATGAGTCGGAATCAATTCGACAGCAACAACAGCAACTGTAACAGACCTTATGCAAGATCCGAAGGAAGAGAGGAAAAAGGAAGAAAGAGGAAAGTGTATTTTGAACACCCTTCTGACAAGAAAAGGAAAATTCACTTAGACCATTGCAGGCCCAGTTCCCAGGAGGCATGAAAACTTAATCCAAGAGAATTCTAATTAGATTATTTTTAGAGCATGTTAACACCTTGTTAAATTGAATAGGCTCTGACCTTAACATGTTAGGCATTTTAATAATTTCCTTGTGAACTGCAGAGAGAAAGTTCCTTTCTGTGTAACTTAAGTACTCTAAATTTAGTGAAATATCAGATGCCACTAGTTCATTTCAAACTCAAGGTTCACAGAATGTGTCCACCAGCACATTTAGCTAAGTCAGAAATGCATGCATAATCACTTCTTGGCCTTTTGGCTAAGCTCAAGTGTAGAAGTGCATCCACGTGATTAGAAGATGGGCATGTGACTGTATCCATGTAAATACACCATTCGAAGTAATCATATAACCATCCCATATTAGAGAATCATTATTAAAGAAAAACTTTAAATGCGGGCATGATAAGTCATTCCTTTCTGGAGGTCAATTTAGCACTGCCCAATGAAAAGTCTTAAAACTATACATATAGTTTATTTAAAAATTCCGTTTCTAGGAATTTAAAGTAAATGAATAAAGATAATATAAAGATTTGGTTAGAAGGACGGTTATCACAGCACTGGAAAAAAATGTAAGCAGGCCAAATGCCCAACAATGATACTACTGCATAGAATACAATGCAGCCATTAAGAAAATGACTAAAAGTATATCTACTGACATGGGCAGCTGTTCACAAGTGCAAAATACTGTATACAGTAGGGATTAAGAATAAGGACCAGGCCTTGATGTCAGCATATCAGCTTCTAAATTCTTGATTTACTATTTTTTGATATGTCATCTAGAGAAGTTGTCAAGTCTTTGTGGACCTAGATTTCTTCAAGTGCAAAACGGTTTGCCTTGTAAAATGGTTTTTGGTATCTTTTATATTATAAACAATTTTTATTTTAATGTTATAAACAACTGAAAAAAAAATCTACCCCCCAACACGCACACCTACAACTCTATACCCTCTTTTGTTTCTAACTTACAATATCTAGTCACTGAGATATCAAGTGATAATGTGGAGCTCAGAATTTATAGACTCACTGCATAAATTTACTGTCTTAAAACAATATAAATGTATTATTTACAATTCAGGAGGACAGAAGTTCTACAACCAAGGTGTCTGCAGTGCTGTGTTCCTTCTAGAAACTCTAGTGCAAAATCCATTTCCATGCCTTTTCCATGTTGTAGAGGCCACCTGCATTTCTTGGTTCACGGTCCCTTCATCCATCTTCAAAGCCAGCAGTGCAGCATCCACCAATCTCTCTCGGTCTCTCATCTCTGCTTTCGTTATCACATCTCCTTCTAAAACTCAGCCTCTCTCTTTCTGTTAAAGGGTCCTGGTGATTACATTGGGCCCACTTGGCTAACCCAGGATAATCTCCTGTCTCAAATGCCTCAATATTTTTCCATATTAGATAACATACCTACAGGTCCTCAAGATGAAGACATGGACATCTTTGGGAGGGCTGTTCTATCTAGCACAGCTTCTAAACAATTCTGTTTTCTGATAATTTCATTCACTTTTTAATATCCCTCAATAATGCCCATCCACTTCAGAATGAAAGTCTAGGTCTTAACATGCAGGCTCCTCTTAGTGGCTCTCCATTTCTAGCCTCAACTTGCATCAGTTTTCCATCCGTATCTTTTATTTCAGCCACAGTGACATTGCTTGTCCCTTCTTCCTCACCCCTGCTTTCCTCCTTGGTCAGGTAAGAGACATGATGGGGGTAAATGAAGCAGTGACATGATGAACAGAGAAAAGAGGACAGTTTAGTTGTGTATTTAGGAAGTAGAATTAACTGTGCCCAGTGATATATTAATTATGGGAAAGTTTGTGCTGAGCAGTTAAGGAAGAAAATAAGGAAAACCCAAAAAATTCTGGATAAAGGACAGGTTTGCGGGTGGAGGAAGATTAAGAGTTTAGTTTGGAATATTTTGAGTTTGTGATATCTATAGGACATGCAGATGAATATATATAGTAGATATTGAGATAAAAGAAATATTAATTTCCCATATACCTTCATGCAAGACTTGAGACTACCTGTTATGTCACTGACTTACAGTGGAGTGCATTTTAATTATTTATACGTTTAAATTATACAGTTTTAAAAACAAGATGAACAGTTGACAAGACATGGAGCTATTGCTGTCTAAAAATACTCGGCTCTAAGGGCCCCCGAATGTTCCTTTTAAGCGCCATTGCATAATTTTGCAAGACCACTGCAAATGATAAGATAATTTTCTATTTTCAGGGTAATGCCAAGCATCTTGTCAGCTGTAAAAGACAGTTGGCCCACAATCTTCAGATGTTAGTCTATTCAGTGCTTTAGATTTAATTCCAGGGGCAGGCTATGAATAGCTAACTTGGTGAGATTTGTCTTTAGCTTGCTTGCAAGGCTTTATTTGTTGCTGATTCATAAATTATACTTGCTGCATTACAGAATCTCATTATCCTTCATTAGAAAAAAGCATACTAAATAGAAGTTAGAATTAGATGTCAGGCACTGCCTGTGGGATGAAAGAGCCAATGAAGGCAATGGAATTGTGGCTTGCTGGCACAAAGAGGCAAGAAAATACAGGCTCTAATCCTCTAGTCTTTGATGTAGCATAACATACATCATATAATAAAATAACAAACTCTAGTTGATGTCTGATTTATAGATAAGCACAATTAGCCAACTCTTAAATTGAGAGATATTTATGATATCCCATCCCCCCCCGCCCCTGCCACCAGAGACTGGTAATCTCAGTGCCTGGCACATAATAAGTGGTTAATAAATATTCTCTGAAGTCAATGTGGATGGCAAGTTTAAATAATTTCCATGAATAAGTCAATAACATTTTTTAGTCAGAAATTTTAAAATCTATATAAAAGTGTATTAAATATTCTTTACCTTACATTTTTAGTAGAGGTTTATAATGCTTATACAGCTATGTATTAGTTTCATTTCACACACAGATACACACACACACCCACACACACACATGATTTAATAAATCAAAGATTCAACACCTGAATTTATCTTGTTCTTTATCATTTGTCCTAATGCTTGCAAGGTAAGTTAAACTGACAAGTAAGTAGTAGAGTAGACACAGTCCTTTCACTCAAAGAGCTTATAGTACACCAGGGATAATGAGGCAAATATTCTGACCAACCAGAATATTCCTCACATACAAAATTACGAATTTCATATACATTTGTATAATTTTTAAGATGTGTATGCTAAATATCTAGGAACTTGGTGTTAATATAAATCAATCAAAACTTTTTTTTTTTTTTTTTTTACTCAGATCATTTGGAATTTTGAAAAGCTTGTTTGGAAGAGGTTTAGAAACTTGTAGAAGTCAATGATTCAGAAAATAGAACTCTTGAACATAAGGCTCTCATTGGTTACTAAGTCAAAGGGTCTCTATAAGTCAGAATAGACTCGACAGCAGTAGGTTTGGTTTTTTGTTTAAGTCAAAGGGTTGTATGCCACCAGATGTGCACAAAGAATGGGGGGTGATGGGATTAACAGAGGCCTCCTATAAGAAAGAAGCACTGGTGGTACAATGGTTAAGGCTCAGCTACTAACCAAAAGGCCACCAGTTCGAACCTACCAGTGGCTCCTCAGGAGAAAATACCTGGTGATCTGCTCCTGTAAACATTACAGTCTAGGAAACCCTATGGGGCAGTTCAACTCTGCCATATAGGGCTGCTGTGAGTTGGAATTGACTCGATGGCACACAACAAAAACAAACTATAAGAGAACTAGACCGATCTGTAGATATAAATCAGATCTACATGACTTTTAAAAAATTTTTTTTCATTGTACTTTAGATGAAGGTTTACAGAACAAATAGTTTCTCATTAAACAGTCAGTACACATATTGTTTTATGACATTGGTTTTCAACTCCATGACATGTCAACACTCCCTTCTCGACCTTGGAGGGCCTTTTTTTTTTTTTGGTGAAAATATACATAACCAAAGATACACCATTTCAAAAATGTCTACATGTACAATTCAGTGCCGTCGATTACATTCTTCCAGTTGTGCTGCTATTCTCACTCTCCTTTTCCAAATTATTGCATCACCATTATCTTCTACATGACATTTTAAAATGTTGGTCATGTGGTAAATTGGTGTCTGAGGCTGGAGGGATGTGGGGTGGAGGCATAGCTATGGAATTGTTTAAAGGAGCAGTAGAGCTATGGATTTGGTGATTTTTTTTAGGGGGGTGGTATATGTTAAATTTTTCTAGGCAATGTTCTAAATGAGTAGATATTTATGATTGGATTGTCAATGTATCGTTTATCTGACTAAATGAAAAAGAAAGTTCATACAAATTCAAGCAAAGAGACACGTACTGATTGTATTGTTCTAGACCCAGTATACTCTGAAGATGAAAGAATTTGAAACAACCTAACCAATTCGGAAAAATGAACATAGTAATAGTTGACCTAATCAGATTTCCAAAGGGATCCGTAATGAATGGAACCCACTCAGAATCAATGTGCTGCAAAAGATGAACATCATGATAAACCACGGGGTTCACTTATGAAATGGAATTTGGATAAGACAGAAAAAGTAAACTTGAATTTCATTTTTCACTAAAGGCTTGGTTGGTAACTATTAAAACAGGATTAGAGAGCAAAGAAGAAAAGATCACTGAAGTATTCAACCTTGAAAACTGTTTCATTATTTTGCTGAAGAAATATTTTATAATTGCCATTTACTTCAGTATGTGCAAATAAAAGAATAATTGAAGAGGGAAAGAACAAGATGTATTGGGATTTTTAAAAATCTCCACCTCCAAAAGACCTTTTTATAAGATAATGAAAGAAGAATAGCTTAAAATGACAGAAGACAAACAAAATATAAATCATTTCTCCATCTTTACAACCTGATCTGTCAATTATATGCTGCATTTTAGCTGATGGCTGACAAAGGACAGATTCTTAGCTCTTTTGTTTTCTGATGGAGAACTGAAAATAGATGAGCTTTTTAGCTAATAGTACTAAACCTCAGGAAATTGCCATATTCAGTGAAGACTGAAACACTCACTAAACCCCACTGCAAATGAAAGAAATGCTCCAATAGCTTTTCCCTCATGGCTAATTAAATATTTATATAAAAGAATGTGATACATCTCAATAAAGGAAATGCACTCAATTTATAACAGCTGCAGAACATACTGGTACCTTGAATTCAAGCAAAGAAGAGATTGTAGATAGTAATGCATTCGTATCGACGTGTGAAAACACTGTCCTTAGTCTGGACTGAACTATGTCTTCCTTATGCAGCTAGATTCTTATTCTACTATATTAATTTATTAAGTCTAATTTTTTTTCCATTTCAAATTGAACTACTTCCAAATTTCCAGTTTACAAGTTTAGTGCCTAAAACAAATGTCTTACCTCTTTAAGCCACTCGTCCTCTGTGTTGTTTGTAATATTGCAGTATTTGCCATCCACTTGCAATACCCATGGTCAAATATTATAATAATAAGTAATAGCAAAATTTTTGGAGAAGCTTAAAAACTGACTTGATGCTGCCGAATCCTAATTTATTTTTGTTTTCCAAGAAATCGAATTGTCCAATTCTGCATCTAAAATGTAATGCTAAAGCAGAAAATGGCTACATAAAAAATTTCAAGACCGTAAGTGCATTTCAGAGAAAGCTTTCATGATGGCCCTTGCGTCTAAGTCTGGCTTTAAATATGCATCAAGACTGAAATACGGTCACAAAAGAAGAATTCTTTGAGGTCATGGTTTTGCTGCCTCTGAAGAAAATGCATTGCTATCATTGGTAACTGATTTTCAATGGGGAGTGGGGAGTAAAATCTACAGTAGCTCATTACAGGCTTTGCAGAAACTCATCCTTCATTCACTTAAAGACGTGGAAATATCTTAATATACTATTGCAAATGGGTAGGAATAGCTTGAACATTGCAACAGTAATTGGAGCTGGGCTACAATGTGCTGCATATTGAAGCCTTCGCAGGTCTGTCTCACTTCCATGGACAATTGAACGTTTACTGCTTATTTTGCCTCAGGGTGATCAACTGCTAAGGGAAATATCCTCCACATTTTCCCATGAATGGGAATGATTCATGTCTGTTTCTATGAATTTTTATGACATTCTGTATAAAATTGGCAGCCTTGCCTGTTGCAGATGTGCAAATGGGAGGTGATTACTAAAAGTTTTTTTTTTTTTTTTCTTTCTCCCTCTAATTGGTTTTGCTTTAGGATTCCCCACACTCAATCTTTATATCTAGTGGTGTGAGTCACAAATGCAAAATAACTAATCTTTTAACATTACTCTGTTATTACTATTTATTTTTTCATTCCATGATATGAAATGGTAAAGTAATTTAATAGAAGATTAGTGTAAGTCATGAAACAGCCCTGGTGGAAAACTGTATTTGATTACTTCATCATCAAAGAGCAAAATGAGTAAAAAGGAGACAGCCCTATGATTATAATACTACCGGCTATAGCCTTTGAGCCTCAGGTTTCCCGCTTGAAAGATACTAGAATAAAATGCACCTTTTTTTTTTGCTAAACTACTTTTAATGTTTCATGCAGGTGGATTAGGTACCTACCAGGGATTACATTTGAAACCTTCAAACTGAAAGTTCCCATTCCATATAGGCTATTTTTCCAGTACTCAATAAATGTTAGTGATGAGGACCGATGTGATGGTGGATCAAAGTGACTGAAAGTTGCTACAAATCTAATTTTACTCTCATTCTGAACATGAAAATATGGTCTCCATCATTTGGGTTCTCTCTTTCTCTCAATATGTATACATATATATATATATGTATATATATATATATATATA
>NW_004444084.1:116993-131613 GCF_000243295.1 Trichechus manatus latirostris
AGAGAGAGAGAGAGAGAGAGAGAGAGTTGCTGTTGTGTGCCATCGAGTTGATTCCAACTCACAGCGACCCTATATGACAGAGTCAAACTGCTGCATAGGGTTTCCTTGGCTGTAAATTTTACAGGAGCAAATGGCCAGGTCTTTTCTCCCGTGGAACGGCTGGTGGGTTTGAACTGTCAACCTTTTGGTTAGCAGCCAAGTGCCTAACTGTTGCATCACCAGATCTCTGTGTGTGTGTGTGTGTGTGTGTGTATACCAAATCAAAAACCAAACATGTTGCCATAGCGACCATATATATATATATGTATTTATTAAGTTCTATGAAAGTTTGTTCAATGAAAGAAGATTACACATCTGTGAAATCAACAGAGTTCGCATTTCATTTTGCAAGCAAAGTTAAAAACATATACTTTGAGGCAAAAGGTTATTGTTGTTGTTAGGTGCTGTCAAATCAGTTCTGACTCATAGCAACGCTATGTGCAACAGAAGGAAACACTGCCGGTCCTGCAATCCTCATGATCATGTTATGTTTGAGCCCATTGTTGCAGCCACTGTGTTGATCGATTTCATTGAGGGTCTTCCTCTTTTTCGCTGACCCTCTACTTTACCAAGCATGATGTCCTTCTCCAGGGACTGGTCACTCCTAATAACATGTTCAAAGTATGTGAAACAAAGTCTCGCCATCCTTGCTTCTAAGGAGTGGTTGCACTTCTTCCAAGACAGATTTGTTTGTTCTTCTGGCAGTCCATGGTATATTCAACATTCTTTGCCAACACCACAACTCAAAGGTGTCAATTCTTCTTCAATCTTCCTTATTCATTGCCTAGCTTTCACATGCATATGAGGTGATTGAAAACACCATGGCTTGGATCAGATGCACCTTAATCCTTAAAATAAAGTTTATTAAATAGACACCATTACAATATCCAGTTTAGGAAATAATACAAGCAATTAGGAGTAACAGCCTTTAATAGACAATAAGCCTTGACTTTATTGGCAAACAATCCTAAAGTACATAGTTTAAAAATCAGGACAGGGTCTTCTTGTCTACTAATATTTGCTTGTAAATGTTACCACTGGGAAGTGAATAAACGAGAGAGAAAGTGTGGACATGAATTGGGAGTAGTTAACGGCCAAATCTGTTTTAGAAATCACGTACAATTTATCTCCTTCTCAAATAGCTTTTGCAGCAAAAGAACATGTATAGTTGTTTAATCCAGTGAGCTCCAAACTGCAACCCAATAAGATAGATATTACTGTTACCTTCATTTGATGAATGAGAAAACTGAGTCACAGAGAAGAATCTTGCTGAAGTCATACAGCTAGTGTCCCATGCATCTGAATCCAGAGTCTATGTCAGAAAACTCTCCCCTCTAATTCCTGAGAGTGAAAAATAGTACAAACCCTTTGGAGAGCAGATTGGCAAAATATACTAAAGTTGAAGAGGTACGTAATTCCAAGATCATACATCTCAGCTTCTAGATATAATTCCTATATCTTACACATTGGATAATTACAAACAGGTAAGTACATTATTCATACTAATAGTAGACACTCATTTAATCATTTAAAAAATTATAATACATAGGTGTAAATATTGCTGAAATTCTTTGCTAAAGACAAAACTAGTAAAGGTTTGAGCTGGGATTAATACTAGAGTTTGCCTGGTACTCTGTGTCCACTGGGCTATTTGATCTCTCTAGGATGCTACAAGTTTCAGTATTGACTATAGGGTTCCCAGAGTCTTTAAAAGAAGAAGCTGTTTCTGGCCCAGTAGCCTTCCTGCATGAACATGAGTCCAGTGCAACTGAATTGCCTGGATATAGGACCAAGCCAAAAACCCTACCTCCTTCAATCAGCATGGCCCCCATGGTGATTGCACCTCCACTTCTCATTCTGAGATCTGAGGTTTGGAGCTGGCCATGGGGAAGTGACGACATAGACTGTAAATAGGAAAAGTTCAGAGTGATTACATCAGAAGGAAGGATTTCATATAGGTCAACTTCAGAAGCACAGGTTCTTTAACCAGTCCTTAAATACATAACAGTTTGTAGAGTTGTTCTAAAAAATGATACCCTGTATACATAGTTTGTTACATTATCAATTATTGTCTTAATGTTATCATCATTTGCATATTGACATCTGTTTCCCTATTTTCAGTGTTTTAGCTTTGATTTATTTTTGTGACTTCCCTATCTGGGTTGATATCTGGTCGCTCTGTCCTGTGTTCTAGTCTTGGGTTGTTATCTGATGTTATTGATTTTCTAACCAGAGGACTCCCTTTAGTATTTCTTGTAATTTTGGTTTGGTTTTTGCAAATTCCCTAAACTTCTGTTTATCTGGAAACGCCCTAATTTCACCATCATCTTTGAGAGACAGTTTTGCTGGATATATAATTCTTGGCTGGCAGTTTTTTTTCCCTTCAAGGCTTCTTGCCTACGTGACTTCTGCCGAGTAGTTTGAGCTTGTTGTTATTGACTCTCCTTTGTAGATGACTTTTCGTTTATCCCTGGCTGCCCTTAAAATTCTCTCTTTATCTTTGGTTTTGGCAAGTTTGATTATAATATGTCTTGGTGACTTTCTTTTGGGATCTGCCTTATGTGGAGTTCAATGAGCATCTTAGATGGATATCTTCTCATCTTTCATGATAACAGGGAAGTCTCCTGCCAATAAATCTTCAAAACTTCTCTCTGTATTTTCTGTTATCCACCCCCTATTCTGGTACTCCAATCACTCGTAGGTTATTCATCTTTATAGAATCCCACGTAATTCTTAGGGTTTCTTCATTTTTTAAAATCCTTTTATCTGATTTTTCCTCAAATAAGTTGGTATCAAGTGCTTTATCTTCAAGCTCACTAATTCAGACTTCCATTGCTTCAATTCTGCTCCTATAACTTTCTATTGAGTTGTCTAATTCTGAAATTTTATTGTTAATCTTCCGGATTTCTGATTGCTGTCTCTCTATGGATTCTTGCAGCCTGTTAAATTTCTCATTATACTCTAATCATCTTAATTTCCTCTATTGCTTGTTCTGTGTTTTGATTAATTTCCTTCCTAATCTCTTGGAGAGTTCTGTATATTAATCTTTTGTATTCTGCTTCTGGTAATTCCAAGAAATTTTCTTCCTCTGGAAAATTTCTAGATTCTTTATTTTGGGAGCTTGCTGAAGCCATCATGGACTGCCTCTTTATGTGATTTGATATTGACTGTTGTCTCTGAGCCTTCAATAAGTTATTATATTTGTTTATTTTATGTTTGCTTACTGTGTCCTAGCTTCTTGCTTTGTTTTGATATGCCCAAATAGGCTGCTTGTGTGAGCTAGCACAGTCACCAACACCCTTGAAGCTCTAACGTCCTGCCCCAGGTGGCCAGACCAGCCACTAAGTATGTGAGCCCAGGAGTCTGCCCGTTCCTCCTGTATGCATTCAGCTCAGGTGTCCAGGTAGTCTGCTACCACAAGTGTGGTGTAGGCTCTCACCTAAAATTCTAGACAGGCATGGGTAATAGGTGTAGGCACAGGCATCTGGCTCCAGCAGGGGGAGAAAGGCTGAGCAAGGCAGGGGGCCAATGGCCACCCCTGAGTGTCCAGGAGGAAAGTGTGTCCCTGTTCCCTAGAGAGTGTAGATGGGTGCGTTTTGTAGCTGGACAATGAGCACCCAGTGCTGTTGGCTGTAAGGACTGGGGGGCAGCTTTTATTCTTGGGCCCCTGTAGTAGGTGGCTAGGTGGCATGGTTGGAGCCACCAGTACTCAGGCCCCTTATGTGGGTAGGTGAAGACCCTGCTTAATGAGCAGAGCAGTGTCAAATGCATGAACCTGCCACTTCACAGCTGAAATAGTTGAAGTCAGACTCCAGGTATATACCCTGTTGCACTGTGGTAATGAGGGCCTATGCTGTTGAAATGGGCCCACACAAGTCTCTGCAGGGGGAAAGGCACTCAAAGTCCGTGGATCCCTTATGCCTGTGCCTAGGCAAAGGAGTTGTGCCTACCCTGAGTTCCTGGCTTAGGGGAGCCGCAGATTATTTTTTCCCGTTTGTTAATTTGTTCACTCCCCAAGGCCGGGAGAACGGCTCAGAGCACATGATGGGTCCTACTTTGGCCCGGGGGACTTGGCAGTTGCTGAAGCTGATCTGGGACCTAGTGCAGAGCAGGAATCAGGGAGGTAAATGGGAGAGAGGTTTTTCCCTAAGGGGGGTGTTTTTGATCCACATGGTACGCCAGACACAAGTACTTATCTTTTGCTGATCGAGGGCTGCTTCTCACTGGTTCTGGTGGCCGAGTAGACTCTCTGCCACTGGGTCTCTCCTGGTGTGGAAAACACCTCCTGAGCACCTCTGGTTGCCTGCCTCACCACTCACCCCCAAGCTGATCCGGGCTGAACGGCTCCGGCTCCCGCAGGGTGAGGTCTGGCAAATCCTCCCTGCTTCCGAACTCTCTCCCCCGCCCCCCGCCACTCAGTCCGGTTCCTCAACTTTGCCTTTGATGTTCAGGGTCCCTAGATTGTCATATATAATCAATTCACTTGTTTTTTCGGGTCTTTGTTGTAAGAGGGAACATGGGAAGTATCTGACTGCTCAACCATCTTCGCCCTGCCTACATTATCAATTATTATATTAAACTTTCTCTCAGCTAAGATCTCTTTTTATTCTAAATAGAGTTACTTCTCAGATTTCTAAATGCAAAAATTCAGATATTTTTCTTTGCCATTCACCTTATCCATGTGAAGCTGTAGCTTTTGAAATTATATGTAACAAATGGTGTTTTACATATTATGTTTACAACTCTGCGGACACTGAGAAAGAAAAATCTAGACTTACAATTCAACACTTAATCAAATACAAGAAATACGATATGCTGGAGCTCTCACAGCTGTTTCCTATTGCTGATTACATCTACATATTGACTTCAATAAATTGTTTTTGTCTGCCGCAATGTTGCAGGTTCCCAATTTTGTGGTGTTAAATACAGTTGTAAAGTAGGGACACATGTCCATATGTATTCATATATATAATCAGATACACATAAGAGATGTGGCTGTCTAGTCACAGAGTGTCACTGTTCCCTCTGTGATGTACTATGGGTATGTGATTCAGGTATCACATGAAGGGAAATTGTATCTTAAAATGCTTCGTGAAATATTTACAACAGAAAGATATTATTTCACTAGCTCTCTTCCTTTTAAAATCTAGGGTCTATTCAGATCTCTTTTCAGTAGACAAACTAGAAAGTCATATTTGAATCCTCCCATACCATTTGACGAGTCTCTGGGTAGTGCAAACAATTAACAAGTTGGGCTGCTAACCAAAGGTTAGAAGGCTGAGTCTACCCAGAGGCACCTCAGAAGAAAGGCTTGGTGATCTATGAAAACCCTATGGAGCACAGTTTTACTCTAACACACATAAGGTTGCCATGAGTTAGAGTCAACTCAGTGGCAACTGAAACTTTAACTACTTTTAAGTCTTTATTAGTCTTTGCGTTATTCATCTCTAACATATGCCACACATCATTGCCGTTGAGTCAACTCTGATTCATGGGTACCCCATGTGTGTCAGAACCCATGGGTATCATAGGGTTTTTCAATAGCTGATCTTTCAGAAGGAAATCACCAGGACTTTCTTCTAAGGTATCTCTGGGTAGACTTGAACCTCCAGAGTTTCAGATGGCAGCCAAGTGTGTTACCACTTACACCACCCACAGACCCCATTTGTCTCTAAGAGACCTTTGATTCCTACCCTCCTCCATATTGTACATTTTTGGAAGTACAGAAAGCAGCAATTGTCATATGTTAGTCTCTTTACCTCATTTGCAATCAGTTTTATCATAGATAAAATATGGGCTTGTCTTAGAATATCTCTAAAGTTAGTTTCAGATATAAAAATCACATCTGTATTTCATTATCAGTGATAATATAGAAATTTTCAATCCTTACACAAACCTCCCACATTTATTTTTTCCCATGATAATCTTTACATGGAGTAGCTGGTGTCTGGACTGACCAGAGAAAGGAAGCTGAGATTTCTCCAGGACACAGTTTGTGTGTGGAATGGGATTTAATGCCTACCACATGTTTGGTGTCAGATATGGAAGATCTCAGCCTCCCTGGGCTGGTTTGCACAATTGGCACTGAACTAGGGTTAGCGAGAGAGAGCCCTGACTGAGCAATCACCCAACCCAATATTCTGCCAACTAGATTATTCACTTATGTTTCAATGATCTATTGCTGTGTACTAAAACACCTTAAAAGTAAGTGTTTTAAAACAACAAAAACTATTTATTTGGTCATTAGTATGCAATTTGTACAGGATTCGGTGGGTATGTGTCTCTCTGTCTTATATGGTTTGCTTGGGCCCTGGGGTTGTGCGTGCAGCTACATGCAGCAGGGAGCAGTTCAGTTAACTCCTTTCTCTACGCTCTAAAGGACAAATTGCGCTGATCACAAACAAAGGTAAGTTTAAAGAAAAACTTATGTTTGGCATGTACAGATTAGTATGGATGAGGGATCAGAGAGAATCTTTAGAAAAAAGAAAAAGATAAGGAAAAGTTGTAGAAATTGTAATGGACCACTAGAAAATGGAAATGCTGGGGGGTAGAGGGATAAACATTGCTCATTTAATAAGTCTGCCTACTTGCCTACTTATCACTTACTTCAGTGCCTATAAAGGAAACTGCCAGTTACTTCTGAGCTAAAATATCAGAATCCAAGACTAATTTCACTTTGAATCATCTATGCCCTCGAGTTGAAAGCAGCTAGATCTAAAAAGTCCTTTCAAACCTGGAGAGAAATACATCATTAAAAGGGTGTGAAAAACAGATCAACCTAGCTGTCATTTCCTGTGGCATTAACTTGGAAAACAGCTTATTTCCATATACCTTTTCAGGCCCTGTAGATATTTTTGATACTTAATTTTAACACACGCTATATCAATGCACCGTGCAATACAATTTTCTCCTTTCACATCTGCAAATACTGGTTTTTTTTTTAACAGAATATCAAACTGGCATTTTTCCTGCGGAAAATATTTAAATTCAGCTTTCAGTTAGGCAGATAATTGTACAATTGCATGAGGAAGGTCTCTATCAGTAAGCCTCTTTTAGTCTGAGGATGGGTGAGTGCTGTGTATTTCTGTGTCACAACATCTCGTGTTGGTTCTCTGGCACTGAAGATAATGCTGCAGTAGAAAAAGTGAACTGTTTTCTGTAGCTCCAATAATTTCCTGCAGCTCATATAATGAGTCAGTGGGTCAGCCCGATGAATGTGGGCAGCAGTATTCACTAGCTTGACATAGTTAGGTTTTTGAACAAATCTCATGGCTGTATTGGTTAATGAACTGTAACTTTCCAAGGACAATTTCCCAAACTTCAAGAAAGTGCTCATGAAGAACACTAGGTGATTCTGGAAACATTCAGATAGATTTTATTGACATGGTTTAGCCATGCATTTTTGAGTATCAACTTTGTACTTAGATTTGTTTTAAAGGATCTGTAAATTATGTTTTTAAGACCCAAGTGCTGAAAATGAATTGAAGATATGACAAATCCACAAAAAACAGCAGAGATAAATATGGTAATCAAGTATTAAATTTGATGCTGAAAGAAATATAATAAACATAAGCTTTTCCAGGGTGAGTGATCAATGAGAGAAGGTTTGAGAATTCCTGGGAGTTTGAGAGCTCTGAATTGGCTCCTACTGGATATACAAATACCGGAAAGGAGAAAAAAGTTGATATTGTGCACTTTGAAGGTCCAGATGAGTTGAGAATCCAATCAGTATTGAGCATATCAAATCTTGGGAGCCCGTTCTCTTAAAAAAACTGGACAGATATTTGATTGTCTTAGAACAACAACAACAATAAAAAATAGGGCTCCAGCTGGATATAGAAGTCCTCTATTTAGCCCAGGTGGCACAGTGGTTAAGAGCTCGGCAGCTAACCAAAAAGTGAGCAATTCCAATCCACCAGCTGCTCCTTGTAAACCCTATGGGACAGTTCTACTCTGTCCTATAAGGTGGCTGTGAGTCGGAATTGACTTAATGGCAATGGGTTTGGGGCACATTTATGAGTCTAAGCATGTGGACAATAATAAAAAACATGACAGCAGATTATTTCCTAAGGAAAGCATGGGAGTGAGGAGATTAATGGGCAAAGGATGGAATACTCTTAAGGAGCCTGTGGGAAGTGGAAGAGAACTAAATGACTTACTGGACACTTGAGGAAAGAGAAAGATCGGAAGAGTGAAGGTACAGATTTTTAAAAGTGTCTAGAATGATTGTAGAACTTTTGTGTTAGCTCACTAGACTTAAGATGTTAATTAAAAATACTTAGTTTAATATCTCAAATAAATTTGTATTTTCTCAGACAAATTTCTTTTTAATCTCTTGCTATATTAATGTTTAAAAATCATAATTACTGCACTTTCAAAATTCAAAATTAAATTCAAATTTTTTAAATTTTAAATTAAAAAATTAAGCATAGACTACTGTGGTGGTTAGGTGCTTGGCTGCTAACTGAAAAGTCCTCTATTTGAACCTCCAGTCTCTCCAGAGGAGAAAGATGTGACAGTTTGCTTTTGTAAAGATTTACAGCCTTGGAAACTCTATGGGACAATTCTACTCTGCCCTATAGGGTTGCTATGAGTTAGAATCCAACTCAATTCAATGGCAATGGGTTTGGTTTTGGTTTATACTCGTTGATTATGAATATTTAATTATGTTCAAAGTATCATAAATATTAATTTATCTTTTGAATATAAAATCAGAGAGCTAGAGAAGAGTGAGTTATATATAAAAGGGAGATTATTTAGGCTTTAAACTTAATTTGTAAGGTTATTATTGTGGGAACTAATTCCTTTTCCCAAATAAATATCTGCCTCCAGATAAGGCAAGTACTTTGCAAAGGCAAGTCAAGTTCCTTTTGGTAATCCACATGTAACTGACTCATAGAAAACGTATATTCTTTTAAAGGTTACATTTTAACTCTGTGAGCAAGTATCACTTTTGCAGTAAAGTAAAATACTCTGATCCTGCCCTTCCTGGTGTCTCTGAGCTCATTGTTTCCTGTCTGGGTCTTCCATTGCTCCTCTCCTGTGTTCAGCACTGGCCACATCCCACTGTGACCTGACGACTTCCTATATTGGAGTGAATAGAAAAAAGAAGCATTTTTGGTCTCTCTGCCTACAGTTGCTCAGGTTCAGGCTTTAAAGTGCTCTCTCTGTGAGCTGCATTTATATCATTCTAGCTGTTTGTTCAGATTTACTTCTGCCCCACACAGATGTCTGTGATAACAGGACTTACCAATATTAACTCTCCTTCAGCGTGTCCTCTGCCCAAATCCCTGCCACAGCCGTCTGGAATTGGTTTGTCCCTTTCTGCTGAGATAGCAGATTGGGTTCTTTAAACTGCTCTGACCTTTAGAATACAGTGCAGCCAGGGACAAACTTAAGGATTAAGCATGGCCTCGGAAAAGCTTCTTTCAAAATATTTTTTCTTAAAAAATTCCCTTCTGGCTACATTTTTATTGAACTAAAAAATGCCTTAATGATAAAATTAACTCATTTAATTCTCACCAAAGCTCCATGAAATGGTAGTATTTATTATGCTTTTGACATAAAGACTGAGGCCCACAAAGGCCCAAAGTCACGCAACTCTTGAGCTGCGGAGCTAGGGCATAAGACCTGGTCTCTTTTCCTGTATGTTTTGTGCAAGGCACCAAATCTTTGTCTCAGTCCAACTGCTTTATCCTTAGAATAGATAAAAATTTATTTTATTGTATGACAATCATGTGACCATCAGTCTTGATCTTCAGTATCGTGATTATTCTGTTTTCCTGAGCTATTTTATGTATTGTTGTGCAAGGTTGAAAAAGGCTGTCTCCAGGTCTCCCAGCAAGGCTTCCTCTTAGTTGAGAATCCTTCCTTTAGCTGTTGTCAGTGAGACGAGTGACAGCTTCAGCACTGTGTTTCTGAAAGATTTTCTCGGCAGCAGTTTATAAGATGGGTTAAAATGGGGCAATATGCAGTTGAGAAGTATTAAGATTATTTATGCGTGCTGGACACTGGTACCAAATTCTCTCCTTTCTGAACTAATATTGGTTATAGGAATTAGAATGCCTTGATAGCGCCAAGAAATATATTGTTGTATGAGAGAAATCTGATTGGTTAACTCTGTTGACTTAGTTAATACCAGTCATTCAGGAGATTTGCCTAATCGTACCTTGCTGAGTTTCTAAAGTATTTGATACTTTTAGTATTAACATCACTCTGGGCATAAAATCATCTTGGGATAACTATTATGCATAGACTTAATCTAGTCTTAAACCCTGATATGCCTCTTGATCCATTCGTCTGCATTCTAAGACAAGAGATAGAGTAAAATATATTACAAAGACTAATAAAAGACCACAATGACTGAAGACAAGTCCTCCGTAGAGCAGCAAATCCATAAGAAAATGAGATGTGTTATATTGGTTCCATATGAATAATCCTAATACATCTTTTCAGTTACGTAAACCAATTTAAAGACACTAGAACAACCTGGTAGCTTTTGGAGCTGACAATATTAAGTGTTTTAATGTTTAAACTTCATTTAATATGGCTTTTACAACTAGAAGAAATGCAACCTTTCTCCTTGAATTATAGGCTCATGAAAATAATAGAAAGGATATTTAATAAACATACTTCTTTACAATTAATTTTGTAAATAATTTTTTTATGATGGCAATAGAAAAAAGCCTTTGGATTTTTTTTCCCATTTCACAGGCTGCTGCCAAGAAGAAACAAATAGTGTCTTTGAGATATTCACAAACATTTTGTGTGGATGGTGAAGCTCACTTTGGGAGCCAGAATTTATTCTATTTTCTATATTTGAACCATTTTCAACAAAGCCCCTTCCCAACCCTATCTGTCATAGTGCCCTGCTGACTGCATCACTTGTTGGAATAAGTCTCTATCCCTTCTTCAAACACTCATTCTCCCTGTTTTGTCTTCACTTGCTCCCTCGTTCTGGGACCTGGGGATATTGAGGTTTGAGTCATGTCCTAGAACTCATAACCACTCCTCCCTGGCCCAGCTCGATGGGAAATAGAGGGACATATGAACAGACCAGGACTAGAGAATTTATGAAATGTGCTTGTTTGCTAGTAGGCATGCATCCTACCCAAGGGAGACCTGATGGAATGAACTTCAGTGATGTCCTGCTGCTAAGCAGAGACCCTTCTCACCCTTCAAGGAAGGAACTGCTATTTAAGGAAGTGTAAATGCATTTTGTTGTACCAGCTCCCCTCCAATGTTTTTTTTTGGAAACACAGAGTGCCTCTTACCTCTCTCCTACCTAATGGATGTGATACATAGCTTACAGGATTTTGTATACTAATCTAATTTTCCAGGAATACAAGCATAATTATAATCATCCTTTCCTTTCAACTTCTAATTGGCCATAGCAATAATATATTTGGAATCAACCATTCTAATCAAGTTTCCATATGTCAGTCATTCTGTTTATCTCAGGGTCCACCTGCAGTCTCTCACATCAGTGACAAATGATGATCTTGCTCTGCAGTTCCCAATGGCACTCCCCTATTATTCTTAACCATGCTAAACTCTTAAGAATTGGATGAATTCCTTTCCTTTGCCTGTTTTTCCATTGGGTTATTGGCTTTGCGCTTCATTGAATTCTACCCCATTTTCTCAGATGTTAGCTTCTCTTCTAGTTAACTTTTTCCTGCTCCAATGGACCTAGCCCTTAACTTGTCCTCTGATCACTTAGAATTTTATGTTCCTTGGCAGATCTGCTTTTTATTTTTTTTTATCCTTTAGTGAGTCTTTAACGTTCTAAAATATTATTGTCATAAAAATGTGAGCTGCTGAGCTGGTAGCCATGAAATGAATTGAGAGCTTCCAGAATTGATTTTTATATGACTGTCTAATTGGTGGTTAAGACAGTGAAATGCACTCGGAGAAGATAATGAGGATACAGGAAAAGAAAGAAATGTCAAAGTCTCCCTTTTGATCACATCATCCCACATTTCCTAAAATTTAGCTGGGCTACACTTACCGCCTGCGTTTGTAGCTTGTTTGTAGTTTCCGCAGTTAATTTCTTTCTCTCTCCATCCTCCCTAAGTTAATTTGCACTTGTAATCTTCCCTAGAAAATGACATCACGTTTGGTAAAGCAGAGCATTAACAAAAGGAAGGGAAACCTTCAATGAGATGGATTGACACAATAGCCACAGCAATGGACTCAAGCCTAGCAATGATTATGAAGATGGCGCAGGACCGGGGAACATTTTGTTCTTTTATACCTAAGTTCACCACGAGTTGGAGCTGACTCTATGGCAACGAACAACAACAAGCAACGTTCTTGCCTTGAGTGTGGGATTCACACTTGGAGAAATATACTGATAGAGGATAGAGGAGCAAAGAATACTCTACAGCAGCAGCTGAGGGGGAGACTTGCCCCGACGGTATTGACAACATGTCTGGAAGTATACCAACACCAATAAATCCATTCAGTTCATAAAAGTAGAATCACTGTCATAGCGAGGGGGCTTATTGCTCTGCCTGTTGCCCATTGTTTTTCTTGCTAGATGCTGTCTAGTCAGTTCTGACTGATGGCAATCCCATGTGTGAGGAGTAGAACTGCTCCATAGGGTTGTCAAGGATGTGACCTTTTGGAAGCCAGTCACCAGGCCTGTCTTCCAAAGTACCTCTGGGTAGGTTCAAACCACCAAACTTTGACTAGTAGTTGAGTGCTTAACAGTTTGCACCACTTAGGGATTCCTGTTGCCCTCTAATGTCTACATTTTCTCTCATCAAAACAGCTAGAAAGGTGATGAAGTAGAAAATCCAAAATGTATTCTAGGACAAGCTTCTTAACAGTTTCTGATGATCTGACTCTCTTCCATTTCCATTGTGCTAATTAAATTCACATTAAACAAAAAGAAAGCTTCTTGACCAGAGTGCAGAAAGAAAAAACATCAGCAACTTGGTAAGAAGTTTAAATAAATTTTACCTTTTGTTTATTTATTTATCTTTTTAGGAAAAACAACGATTATAAAGCCCGTATCCTGTAGAGTTAATTATGAGTCAGGAACCAATATATAATCAGACATTTTGAGATTCAAAGTCAAACTGAGAGCCAGCCCAACTGACCCTAGGAGAGAGAGGGAATCACTGCAAAGCAGATCTAGAGGAAAGTCACAGAGCAAGAACAGAGGGAACACAAAGATCAGTCTGTGAGAACTCACTTTGAAGGTCCCAGAGAAGCACATGGGGTACTGGGTGAGGGATTCTGAAAGGACTAAATATTGTAACCAGTTCACAAAGCTGTCACTTTTGCCTAGTTCATATGTGGCCTTTCTGACCACAGTCTATACAAATATCATCCTGAAAAAGACCTATGAGGCTTTTGCTGTCTTCTCAAATTTCACATTTGAAATGAATGCCAAGAAATCAACTCCATCTTGATTTCTAGGAAAGAAAAGAAACTAAGCAGTTTTAGTTTCCACACTCTGACCTCTTAAAGAGTTTTATTTCCATTGAACACTACCTATTATAAACATGTCAGAGAGAGAGAGAGACTGTGCGCAGTACTTCAGAAAAGAAAAATCATTCTACAATTTCCTTTATTGCTTATTCTCTGGAAATTTTTATAAAATCCCTTCTAGTTTTTCATACTCAATACAATAGGCTAGCTCTCCTGAGCATTGCCACGAGCAATGTGAACATGAGTAGCTAACAGCTCACACAGGCACAAAGAAAAAAATAAATCTACACGAACAAGATACAAACACTCTTTCTGTGTTGGTTGGATTTTTTAAACTCCCTTTACATACATGATGAGTGGCCAGAATCACGTCTGATTTCTTATTTAGGTGAGTTTTTCACTGTTCTCTTGGTATCAGAGTGAAAGCTATTTTTACTATGGTATTTTCTTCTCACAAATTTTCAAAACTATAGAAATCTTAGGAGCTATAGAAAGTATAAAGGCTTTTGAGCCCAACAGGATATGACCTGGATCCAAGTTCCATCAATTAGTAATTTGTAGCTTATAAGCCCTGGTGGCACAGTAGTTAAGAGCTTGTCTGCAAATCAAAAAGTCTCCATTTCGAATCCACTAGCCACTCCTTGGAAACCCTAGGGGGCAGTTCTACTTTGTCCTATAGGGTCACTATGAGTTGGAATTGACTCAACAGCAATGGGTTTGATTTGGTTTTAATCTATGAAATATTATTTTGCCTCAGGCTCATATCTATGTAAAGGAGATAGTAGCATGTACTAAGCAAATTTCACGTGAAGATTAAATTATATACTATACGTGAAACATATAACTACTACCTAATGAATATTAAACAAATGCAACTTATTTATTAATACCACCAAAACCAAAAAACCAAACCCGTTGCCATCGAGTAGATTCTGACTATAGCGACTATCATGGATTGAATTACGTACCCCAAAAAATGTGTGTATCAATTTGGCTGGGCCATGATTCCCAGTATTGTGTGATTTTTCTGTATGTTGCAAATCCTGCCTCTATGATGTTAATGAGGGAGGATGGGTGGCAGTTGTGTTAGTAAGGCAGGACTCAATCTACAAGATTGGATTGTGTCCTGAGGCAATCTCTTGAG
>NW_004444084.1:131999-133292 GCF_000243295.1 Trichechus manatus latirostris
CCTATCCAAATACCAACAACATTCTTTAAAGGGATGGAAAAACTAATCATTAACTCTATATGGAAAAGGAAGAAGCCCCGGATAAGTAAAGCTCTACTGAATAAGAAGAATAAAGTTGGAGGACTCACACTACCTGACCTCAGAACCTACTATACAGCTAGAGTAGACAGAACAGCCTAGTAGTGGTACAACGGCAGATACATTGACCAACAGAATGGAATCGAGAACTCAGATGTAAATCCATCCACCTACGGTCACCTGATCTTGGACAGGGGCCCAAAGTCCATTAAATGGGGAAAAAACAGTCTTTTTAACAAATGGTGCTGGCAAAACCGGATGTCCATCTGCAAAAAAAATGAAACAGGACCCATACCTCACCCCATATACAAAAGCTAATTCAAAATGGATCAAAGACGTAAATATAAATCCAAAAGCTACAAAGTTCATAGATGAAAAAATAGGATCAACACTACAGGCCCTAATGCACGGCATTAACAGGATACAAACAGTAACCAACATCATACAAACCCCAGAGGATAAGCTAGATAAGTGGAATCTTCTAAAAATTAAACACTTATGCTCATCAAAAGACTTCACCAAAAGAGTAAAAAGAGAATCTACAGACTGGAAAAAATTTTTTTGACATTACAAGTCAGACAAAAGTCTAATCTCTAAAATCCACAAGAACATCCAACACCTCTACAACAAAAAGACAAATAATCCAAATAAAAAATGGGCAAAGGAAATGAACAGATGCTTCACCAAAGAAGACGTTCAAGAGGCCACAAACACATGACAAAATACTCGTGATCACTAGCCATTAGAGAAATGCAAATTAAGACCACAATGAGATACCATCGCACCCCGGCATTACTGGCACGAATCAAAACACTGGAAATAACAAATACTGGAGAGGCTGCAGGGAGATTGGAACTCTTAGACACTGCTGGTGGGAATGCAAAATGATGCAACCATTTTGGAAAATGATATGGTGCTTCCTTAGAAGCTAGAAATAGAAATACCATACGATCCAGCAATCCCACTCCTAGGAATGTATCCTAGAGAAATAAGATCTGTCACATGAATAGACATATGCACTCCCATATTCATTGCAGCACTGTTCACAATAGCAAAAAGATGGAAACAACCTAGACGCCCATCAACCGATGAATGGATAAGCAAACTATGGTGCATACACACGATGGAGTATTACGCAACGATAAAGAACAGCGATGAATCTGTGAAACATCTCATAACATGGATGAAACTGGAGGACATTATGCTGAGTGAAAT
>NW_004444084.1:133392-138626 GCF_000243295.1 Trichechus manatus latirostris
TTTAGCCTACTTTACTGTGAAGAAATAAATTTCTCTTTGTTAAAGCCATCCACTTGTGGTATTTCTGTTGTAACAGCACTAGATGACTAAGACAGCAACCCTGTAGGACAGGGTAGAACTGCCCCATAGGGTTTCCAAGGAGCACCTGGTGGATTAGAACTGCTAACTTTTAGCTGAACTCTTAACAACTGTGCCACCAGGGCTGTACATCTTTTAGTTTTACCTACATAAAATTGCTGAGATTTGAGTAAATGAATTGGTAAATAAAGTAATGCAAAGTTAAATTGTATGCTTATATATTAACCAAGCATTTATTGAGCATCTTCTCTTGTGACACACGTTGGAGATAGAATGATGAATAAACCATGTCATCTGATAGTTCAAAGTTAAGTAAAGAAGACAGGAGCACAAATAATGATAATAGACTGATAAGTGCATAAATCAGTATCTACAGAGCATATGATTGTGACTGACAGGAAAGTGGGTCAGCTAAGTTTTCACAGAAAAAGTTTCACTTGGTTTGGTTCTTAAAGGATGAGTAGAAGTTTTCTAGATATAACTAAACATAGTAGACATATATTAAATAAGGACACCCGTTTGTCAGTGGAGACTTATATTTTGCTCTGATGCTGAACAGGTTTCAGTGGCACTTCCACACTAAGTCTAGGAAGAAACGCCTGGAGATCTACTTCTGAAAATTATCCAGTGAAAACCCTATGGATCACAATAGTCTGATCCACAATAGATAATGGGGATGGTGTAGGACTGGACAACATTTCATTCAGCTGTTCATGGGGTTGCCATGAGTCAGGGGCCAATTGGACGGCAGCTTAACAATTAACCACAAAATGCTACAGAATACATAAACTAGTGCACTGATAATGAACAAACTCAGAAAATCTTGAATGACCTTGGTCTGTAAAACTGGATCACCTTATTACCAATCACTGATATATTCCTTTCTCCTGAGCTAGCACTGGAAATATTCGTATGCACTTTCTTTCTATGTTCAGCTTCCTGGAAGCTCATGCAGTAATTATCACTTGTATGTATTGAGTTGTGAAAGCAGCTGAGAATTCCCTGGCAGTTGTTTCTTTATCAGCATCCATTTTCCTTCCTTCAAATAATAATATCACATCTGCTTTGGGGAAACCCACCACATTTCCACTGTTCATTAAGCAATTTTAGTGGTATTGCTCAGGGCTTACTTGACATAGCTCATTCTCCTGGCCACAGTAAATGAACCAAGGACAAGATTCAACATATTCATTTATTTATCAAATGAGTTCATTAATTAATTAATGGATGAATACAAGCTTCAGCCAATAGTCACATTGTATTGTCCTGATTATCAGGATTGCTTCAAGCATTGGCCAGTCAAATAATTGTGATCCTCGAACAATTGCTAGACATGCTAGACAATAATATACTCTCTCCAAATGGTGGTAAGAGAATGTGAGGGCTAATGTTGATGCTGCCATTTTACATCCAGGAGAGGTGTGTTTCTGAAGGTTAAACTAGACTGCTGATGGAGGGAGTGGTGTGGTAAAAGACAAATTAATCATTTGAATTCTAGTTTCTAATTAAAATGAACTACTTGTTTGCATTAGTCAATAATTCCCTTTAGCAACTAGCTGTGGAAGAAATGATGAAGTAAAAGAGCTGAACAGAAGATTTCAAAGGATCAAGAAGACATAGCAAAGTATTGTAATGAAATGTGCAAAGACTTGGAGTTACAAAACCAAAAGTGAAGAACACACTAGAAATTTATCAAGCTAAAAGAACTGAAGAAAAAATCCAAGCCTTGAGTTGCAATATTGAAGGATTCTAAGGGAAAATATCGACCAATACAGGAAGCATCAAAAGAAGATGGCAGGAATACACAGAGTCACTGTACCAAAAAGAATTGGTACAGCCATTTCAGTTGGTAGCGTATGATCAAGAACCAATGGTATAGAAGGAAGAAGTCCAAATTTCACTAAAGGCATTGATGAAAAATAAGTCTCTAGGAATTGATGAAATACCAATTGAGATGTTTCAACAGATACGACACTGGAAGTTCTTACTCATTTATGCCAAGAAATTTGGAAAACAGCTACCTGGCCAACTGACATGATGAAATCCATGTTTGTGCCAATTCCAAAGGTGAACCAATGGAATGCAGAAATTATTGAACAATATCATTATGTCACACGCAAGTAAAATTTGCTGAAGATAATTCAAAAGTGGTTGTAGCAGTACAGAAAAAGGGAACTGCCAGAAATTCTAGCCAGATTCAGAAGAGGATGTGGAACCAGGGATATCATTGCTGATGTCAGATGGATCTTGACTGAAAGCAGAGAATGCCAGAAAGATGTTTACCTGTGTTTTATTAACTATGCAAAGGCATTCAACTGTGTAGATTTGAATAAATTATGGACAACATAGTAAAGAATGAAAATTCCAGAATGCTTAATTGTGCTCAAGAGAAACCTGTACATAGACCAAGAGGCAGTCATTGGAACAGAACAAGGGGATACTGCATGGTTTAAAATCAGGAAAGTTGTGTGTCAGAGTTGTATCCTTCCACCATACTCACTCAATCTGTATGCTAAGCAAATAATCTGAGAAGCTGGACTATATGAAGAAGAATGTGGCATCAGGATTGGAGGAAGACTCATTAATAACATTCGATATGCAGAAGACACAAACTTGTTTGCTGAAGGTGAAGAGGACTTGAAGCACTTACTACTGAAGACCAAACACTACAATCTTCAGTATGAATTACACCTAAACATAAAGAAAACAAAAATCTTCACAACTGGACCAATAAGCAACATCATGATAAATGGAGAAATGATTGAAGTTGTCAAAGATTTCATTTTTCTTGGGTACGCAATCAATGCCCATAGAAGCAGCAGTCAAGAAAGCAAAGGAGCAGGCAACATGGTACTATAGTTAGAAGGACCACGCCGTCCCTCCACAGCAAAGATCAGAAAAACTAATCAAACAGAGTCACACGTCAGTCCTGAAACCCTATGCATCAAATGAAGTGATAAAGAACTCAGCCAAGCACCGAATGGAATAAGAAACTGACCGACAACAGAGAGTGAGGAGAGATACCTGCAGAGGTCCCCTATCAGCTACTGCAGCACGGATCTGCCATCTTGGACTCCTATCAGAGATCGGGCAACAGGGGATAAGAGAAAACAGCTTCATGGAGTTTCTGGCAGGAGACAGAACTACCGCTAACCAGCGATATATGCTTTCCCACGCCCCATCCTTCTTCACCCCCACTTGACCCCCTCTGCTTCCTGCAGCCACAGCCTCTTAGCCAGGAAACATCGGCTTCACCCCAGTGTCACCTGGATTCCACCGGCCTGTACTGGCTGGCTCCTTGAGTGCCATTTGTTGGTTGATGGTGTTGCTTTTTTCCACTTGGTTAAATTTCTCCCTTAACCTCTCATCACCTCATCCACCTTTCTCTCAAATCCCTGGTTCTGTGGCCATCTTTCCTTCTTCCTAGGGGGCTTCAAGTCACCGCTTGACTGTAGAACTGCTTCCCGGCCCGTGCAACCGCGCAGGTGGGACCCATGGGGCTTTTTTTCTTTGTTTGCTTATTCTGTTTTGATTTGTTTGTTTGATTGTTTTCTTTTTCTTTTCTTGGCTTTGGAGCCCCTTCCAGCTGGGCAGTGCCACACAGCTTCAGAGATACTCCCTTACTCTGTACAGACGTACAGTGACTTCCCTGGGAGAGTTTCTATTTTCTTGTTTTTCTGTCAATTTTTTTCTGGTTTTGTTTTTTTTGGTTTCTTTGTTTTGTTTTCTTCTCTCTGTTTTTGCCTTTTTGTCTTTCTTCATTTCCAGTTTCTTGACTTGTTCATTTTTTTCTTTTACATTTTTTCTATTTTTTTCATTATTGTTTTCTCCATTTATCAGTCTCTTCTCTCTCCATTCCAATAGCAAGCTCCATTAGCACTCTTTTTGTTTGTGTGTATGCTTTTGACTCCTGTTCCTCTCTCCTGTCTCTCCTCTTTCCCATACCAATCTTAGCTCCACACATCACAATTTCCCCCCTTTTCCTGCCTAACTGCACTGTGCCTACTGGAACCTGCCCTGCACTGATTCCTGGCCAGCCCTGTCAGCCCCAGTACATGCCACAAACAACCCATCCCAGCAACTCCCCTTGAGTGGGACCTGACCTGCTGTACCATACCTGAGTGACTGACCCTGCCCATTGGAGAAGGAGGTGAAAAGTATCATTCCCACAGATGAGCAAACAACAAAGAATGCACAGCCCACCTGCTCAGATATAACAAAAGAAAACAAAAAAGCAGGATGAAATAAACAAATCTACAATCAATAAACAAGGAAAATAACTACTGAATGCCCCAAAGACAGCAGACATTATCAAAACATATACAAAAACAGAACAGGATGGTTCCAGTAGGCATCCAAAATAAAACACCAGATGACTTTCCAGTGGATGAAAAGGCACTAGAACTACCTGATAGGGAATTCAAATCTCTAATATTCAGAATTATCTAAGAGTTGAAGCAAAAATCAGACAAAAATGAGGAAAAAATAGACAAATTCATAAAAAAGGCAGACAAATTCATGGAAAATACAGACAAAAGATGGAATAATTCAAGAAAATAATACATGAACAAAATGCTAAAATAAATTCACTACTAGAAATCATACAAACACAACAATTAGAAATCCAAAAGTTAAACAACAAAATTTCAGAAATGGACAGTGTCCTAGAAGGGCTGAGGAACAGGTTTGAAATGATGGAAGATAGGATCAGCGAAATTGAAGACAAACACTTGGATACAACCCTGTTTGAGGAAAAATCAGAAAAAAGAATGAAAAAAAATGAAGAAACCCTGAGAATTATGTGGGATACAATCAAAAGCAAAAATCTGCTAGTGATCAGAGTTCCAGAACAGGGTGAGAAAACAGAAAACACAGAGAGGATCACTGAAGAATTCATGACATAAAACTTCCCCAATATCATGAAAGATGAAAAGCTGCCCATCCAAGAAGATCAACGAACCCCATATAGGATAGACTCCAAAAGAAAATCACCAAGGCATATCATAGTCCAACTCTCCAAAACCAAAGACAAAGAACCCTCAGATCAGCTCATGAAAAACAAGAAGTCACATACAGAGGAGAAACAATAAGACTAAGCTCAAATAATTTGGCAGAAACCATGCAGGCAAGAAGGCAATGGGATGACATATATAAAA
>NW_004444084.1:138726-145085 GCF_000243295.1 Trichechus manatus latirostris
AAAAAAAAGAATTATCTATGTGAGATCAAGTTGACAACAGCTACTCAAAAGGTTTGATGAGAAGCCTAGGGGCCAGTGAGTTGAAGATAATGGTGATGGAGTAATTTAGAAAAAGGATAGCAAGAATAGCAGCACAATTGGAAGAATGTAATCGATGTCACTGAATTGTACATGTAGAAATTTCTGAAATGTTGTATCTTTGGCTATGTATATTTTCATCAACAACAAAAAAAAAGTTTCTCCAAGGTCGAGAAGGCAGAATCTTGACATGTCATGGGGTTGTTAACCAATGTCATAAAGCAATACGTGTACTGACTCTTTAACCAGAAACTATTCGTTCTGTAAACTTTCACCTAAACTACAATAAAAAAAAAATTAAAAAAAAAAAAAGAAATCAAAAGACACATTGCTTTGGGCAAATCTTCTGCAAAAGATCTCTTTAAAGTGTTAAAAAGCAAAGATGTCACTTTCAGGACAAGGATGCGCCTGACCTAAGCCATGGTAATTTCAATTGCCTCATATGCGTGTGAAAGTGGAATAATGAATAAGGAAGACCAAAGAAGAATCGATGCTTTCAAATTATAATATTTGAGAAGACTACAGAACTGCCAGAAGTACGAACAAATCTGTCTTGGAACAAGTACAGCTAGAATGCTCCTTAGAAGTGAGAATGGAGAAACTTCATCTCACATACTTTGGACATGTTATCAGGAAGGACCAGTTGAAGAAGGACATCATGTTTGGTAAAGTAGAAGGTCAGTGAAATAAGAGGAAGACCCTCGATGAGATGAATTGACCCAGAGGCTGCAATAATGGGCTGAAACATAGCAAGGATTGTGAGGATGGCTCAGGACCTGGCAGTGTTTCGTTCTGTTGTACATAGGATTTCTATGAGTCAGAACCAACTCCATGGCACCTAACCACAACAATAACATTAATCCAGTTTAAGATGAATTGTTAATCATTTGGAGCGGAAAGAATTCTGACTAGTAGATACCATCATCTCTTTTGCCAAGTAATTTCAACTCTTTATTTGCATCTGTCTATGTCCTTTTCATTTCCCAATTTTTGGGACATTATCAGTCTGTAGAAACTTAGTCCATTCTTATCAACTGTCTACCTGTGTTACAAAATCAAGACAATCCCAGGAACCATTATCCATGTAACTGAGAGAACTGAAACGTCATGCTTTCTTATGCTTGTAGGTACCTTCTTTCCTTCATTGTATCACTTTTTCTCTCTGGGTACATCCCCATGACTCTTCCAATGGCCTTTCAGTCACTCAGTTTCTATGATAACTTGTTTTTATCACTTTTATTGTAGGCTTATTTTATGGATATATACAGCTAACACACAGAAACACATATCTTATATTCCCTGCCTATATGTGGCTACTAAACTGACATTTTGTCGGAATCTGCCATCTCAACATCTTTGTACCAAAGTTTAAATTATTTTAAAAGTTACACAACATAATTAAGGTAATTGTTGTCACTGAATTGTACATGTAAAAAATGTTGAATTGGGAAATGTAGCGTTTTATATATATATATATGTTTTAAACAATTAAAAAAATAATGATCTGGAAAGAGAGACTCTAACTTACTAATGATAAGTCTCACAGGATCACCACCAATTGTATAAGGGTTATAAATATTCAAAAATATATAATGTAATATGATCTACATAACATCAAAACCATATTGTGCCTACTCTAACTTCCAATTTTAGTTTATTTTATTTTATAAATCAGCAAGTGTTTCAGGGTCATCAGTAAACATCAGTTAGCATTGTACTGTTAATTTGCAGATGAGCTTCTTAAGGGAGAATTCTGGTTCATCACTCGATTGATAAAATTTTATCTTATTTTGACTGACTGCTATAATCCAGTTTTTTCACACTTATGTTTTATATATGAATATGCATAAAATGTTAGTTATTAGTTATTTCCTTTGTTTCTTTTGCATCATTTATTTTCTTCAATAAGTGGCTTCAAGGAAAAATGAAATTTATTGGCTAAGGATTAAAAACAGTTACTTATTCCCAGCCAACCTACAAATTAGTTTCTAATTAAACTCCAACTTTAAAATTTCTTTGTTTTGAATCCATTCTGTTCAGTAGTTACAGAACTGTCCAAGTGTATTTTTTCTGTATTAAGGCTAACAGATAACGTACTGGCTTAAACATCTTTGTAATTGTTTGTTAGCTGCAAGCATTATGCTTTGACTTTTATGTCCTTGACACTATGAAATAATGTTCCTTTAATTTAGTTCTTCTTATTGTTTCTACTTTAAATAGAATGTATTATGAAATTGAGATCCAAGGCATTTTTAGAAATTCTGAGCTGGGGATATCAGTATAGTCAGAACAGTCTCAAATATGGAACCAAACAACATAATTGGTACTTTGAGGTTGAGGTTGATGTGACATTCTCTTGAACATATTTTAATGCTTACGCAGATTTGAATTAAAATTTTAACCTCATGACATTCACACCAGCAAGCCATTCTGCATTCAACTAGAGAGGCATGTCTAACAAATAAGATGACACACAGCAAAAATCACTTGTCTGAAATCTATGTTTATTGCAGAAGAGATTTCCAAGAAAGCCTAGTTCTTTACTAATATTTTGACAGTGATTACACACCAAGGATTCGCCTTAAACCTTTATCTATACACTAAGTGGCTACTGTCTAGAAATGATGGTATGATGTGTGTTCAAGTAGTCACATTCATTTAGTTTTATGATTTTACATTTTATATGGGAGATGAGCTTCTGTTTATCCTATATACAATGTAATTTCTTTCTTCCAGAAAGACAGGATGAGATAGGAATCTGCTTTAGACAGGCTCTACCCTCTCCCCATCTGAAGCCACCTGTGCAGATATAGTATCACTACTTCTATCCCTTTATGATCCATGTTGCTGGCTTCAAAGTAGCAAGGCTCCTGCTGGGAAGCTTATCTGTGAAAGTAGTCAGAGCCAGATTGGTAGATCACATGCCATAGTATGTTTTGCCCATCATGATCTAGTCATGACCCATTTTGGCACTATGTATCTGCAACTATGTTTAAGTTGAGAATTCTAACTTCAAATGAAAGTGTCTCCCTACCCTGCTACCTCCAAACAGAGCCAGGGAGAGAAAAAGGATCATCATTCAATTGTCCAATGCTATTTTGTATTTATAATCCCATTTCACATTTATCATAGTGCCAGCTTTGGAGCGAAATGCTGAAGTGAGATTTCTCATGTTCAATAGCAAGCAGAAGTGAAAATTATTATATCTGACTGAATTTGTACTTGCAGTGAACAGTTGATATTTAAATTGGGAAGTTGCCAGGGGCCTTTGGCTTCCTTCCATAATTGTCAAATTCCATGGCATTGAGGAAGTCATTTTAATTCCAAGTAACAGGGGTTATTTTGAATCCTTAGTTTCAATGCTGATACTTAAAATCAAAATACATCAACATGTTGTGGCACTGAAATACAGAAGCCCCTTCTTGCCAACTGCCTCTGTATTCATTCACTTCAAGTCTCAGATGAATAAGCCAAATCAGCTTTGCCACCCACATTATAAATAACATGGCAAATTCATAAAGAGTCTTTCTTGAAAGAACAGAAACAATTCTGAAGTCTGATTAACCTCACAGTGTCCTTGTGAGGGAGATGGGAAGAGGCAGAGTATTTTCTCAAATTTCAAGTTCAGAAAACCACAGAACACAAAAGGTAAGTGGTTGGTCTCCATTTATTTAAATAAATTTATTCAGGAGTAGAGCCAGGAATAGAGATCAAGTCTCCTGGCCCATGCACTAGGCCTCATGCTGCCTCACAGCTTTCAAAAGCCTCATTTTCTTGGAAAATGCTAAAAACCTTTCTCCTACTATGCAGACTAGATTCAGACATACTGCCATCTAGTGACCCACCAAAGTATGGACCAGCAAAGTCGCTGTGACCTTCAAAGGAGGGGGAACATTGTGAGAAGGGAAGTTGAGCTTCTACTTTCCCTTCAGGTGCCATCTCCAGGATGACAATGGGCTGTGTCCACTGGACTATTCAGGAGAATGGGGCTAGAAGTAAATGCATTTAGAACGTCTCCCCTTCATTCAAGGGATAGTCTGGCATTCTTAGCACTTATATAACAATGCAACAACGCACCATGTTGTTGGTATGTGGAGCATCCTTGATATCGTCCATTGCTCTCCGGGTCCTTATTTTGAAATGTTGATCTAGTGATCTGGAAAGTCTAAAACAGCCTTTCTTTTTCATGTAAAACAGTGTGAGGAATGTCATATTTTTGCAGTGTTTATTTTGTCTTCTACCAGTGTCCTATGAGATGAGCTAGTTATCCTATATGGTGCCAAGGAAGGAATAATAGAAACAAAGCTAAGCAACTGCAGTTCTTGGCTTGTAGAAAATGCCATAAAGTGTTCTAAAGAGGCTCAGACAATAGGAAAACCAGAGACCTAAGTATAATCTTGACAAAACTGACCTTTGTTCAGAGCCAAGATACTCCTTTCCCAGAAGTTCTGTTAGTATCTTCTTTCATCATAGCAACTCTTTAGAGTTTGCTGGCATTCTCCCTAGGATAAAGTAACATTTTCCAAACTCTATAACATTATTGTGAATACAATTAGTGTTTTTTATTTCATTATCATAACAAATAAAATTGTGCCATTTGTCTCTGTTGCTTATCATTGTACTGAATCCATTGTCTCTAATAAAAAGTTGAGTTTAAATATTTAGAATACGTATTTCTTTTTGATGAGAGGATTGAATAGTAATACTTTAATACAGAATGAAATTCTAGAAGAGCAAGTCACACAGTAGCAGAGACACATCTATACCTCGTTACTTGTCTGCATTCTGCTTTAAGATCTTAAAAAAAAAATCTTTCCTGTGCTGGTTAAACATCATGCAGAATACAGACCATGCAGAATACAGGATTTATTTCTATTCTTTCAGGACGTAAAAAACTATAGTTATTTAGTTTAGAGTTAATGTCTACTTTTGTCCATCCAAATCTTTACAGAAAGATTTTATTTTGAGGTTATCTTAGGCAGAAATGAGACACAGTGTTGTCTCCAAATTTTTCAAATTTCAAAATGTCTCTAAAGTCATGAGAAGTGGAACTGCAAGAAGATACATTAAGAATGGAGGAAACATTAGGGTATTTTCCTGACTCAGTGAAACCAGAACATTGTGAAGTTTAACTGAATAGTCTATAGAAAGAATAGGGGCCCTGGTAGTGTAGTGGTTAAGACCTCAGCGGCTAACCAAAACATTGGCGGTTTGAATCCACCAGCTTCTCCTTGGAAACCTTATAGGGCAGTTCTACTCTGTCCTATGGGATCACTAGGAGCTGGAATCGACTCAGTGGCAATGGTTTTTTTTTTATTATTATTTTTATAGAAAGAATATCCTGGCCCAGAAATGAAGGCTTCCTAGATATTTGAAGACAAGAGTGAGGTCAGGGAATGTTTAGATGGCAAATGGGAAGATAAGAGGTGATGGAGAGAGAGGGAAGCAAGAGGGTTCCAAGGTATTTGAACATCTTCACTATGAGCTCGGCCAAGGAGCCAGATACTTGGAGGTTTTATCTGAACTAAACTGAGCCACTGAACTTTTTGAGAAGCAGTAACAAGAACTAAATGTTCTTTTGTCTTGTTCTATTTACACATGCATCTTTGATAATCTTTCACAAAACAATTATTTTTACTTGCTTCTCTTGCAACCTAGTGACAATACAACAAAATGTAGGAATAGTTAGTTTTAAAAAAATGATTGTAGAAACTTAATTTCCCTGATGCTGGAATGGTGAATTAATTCAATAGTGCTATTCCAAGTTTTTTATGTTAACTACCTTTTTTATTTATTTTTTCAAATTTTATATGTTTGATCATTTGATTAAAAATGATTTATACTGCCCCAAATTTAGTAAATGAAGAGTAGAAGAATAATTTTGAATGGGATTTCACACATTTGTACAAATTATCAAGGCTAGTTTTAGTTAGAAAATCATGTAATTAGTTATAGTTTCCAGGCCTGGACTTAATCTTATTTTATTTACATACTAAGAAAAGTTTAGTTCCTTAAACGGCCATGTTGGATAAAATTTGTCTTAATTTATTCTATTGCCTGTTTCAACATCAGTCAATGTCTCTGGCCTTTTGATTCTTAATATGTTTCATATATATGTCATTGAAAGACCAGTCCCCCTGCCCAAACAACAACCCAGTATTCAAGACAGAGACACATGTGGCTTATTCGATAATTTATCCTCTACCAGCTTAGTAGATATAGGGTTATTTTTAAGAAAAATAGGAAGAAATCATGGCAGCCCCCTTTTTTTTTTTTTTTTT
>NW_004444084.1:145185-146319 GCF_000243295.1 Trichechus manatus latirostris
CAAACCACTGCGTAATAGAAGAAATCAGAGATGGAATCAAAAAATTCCTAGAATCAAACCATAATGAAAACATATCATACCAAAACCTTTGGGACACAGCAAAGGCAGTCCTCAGAGGACAATTTATAGCAACAGATGCACATATCAAAAAAGAAGAAAGGGACGAAATCAAAACATTAACTACAGAACTCAAACAAATAGAAAGACAACAGCAAACAAAGCCACTAGAAGAAAGGAAATAATAAAGATCTGAGCAGAAATAAAAGAAATAGAGAATAGAAAAATAATAGAAAGAATCAGCAAGACCAAAAGTTGGTTCTTTGAAAGGATCAACAAAATCAACAAACCATGGCCAGACTGACAAAAGAAAAACAGGAGAGAACACAAATAACCCAAATAAGAAATGAAATGAGGAACATTACAACAGACCAAAATGAAATAAAAACGATTACAACCGAGTATTAAGAAAAACTATACTCCAACAAATTTGAGAACCTAGAAAAAATGGATAAATTTCTAGAAACACACTACTACCCAAACTACCACAAAGTGATGTTGAAAATCTGAACAGACCCATAACAAGAGAAAAGATTGAAAAGGTAATTAAAAAAACTCCCAACCAAAAAAAAAGCCTTGGCCCAGATGGCTTCACTGGAGAATTCTACCAAACATTCAGAGAAGAGCTTATACCGGTACTACTCAAAATATTTCAGAACATAGAAAAGGAAGGGATACTTTCGCATTCATTTTACGAAGCCAGCATAACCCTGATACCAAACCCAGGCAAAGACGCCACAAAAAAAGAAAATTACAGATCAGTATCTCTCACGAATATAGATGCAAAAATTCTTAACAAAATTATAGCCAATAGAATTCAGCATCATATCAAAAAAATAATACACCATGATCAAGTAGGATTCATGCCAGGTATACAAGGATGGTTCAACATTAGAAAATCAATCAACATAATCCACCACATAAATAAAAGGAGAGAAAAGAATCACATGATCATGTCAATTGACACAGAAAAGGCATTTGACAAAGTACAACACCCATTCCTGATAAAAACTCTCAATAAAACAGGTATAGAGGGGAAATTTCTCAACATAATAAAGGGCATCTATGCAAAACCAA